>NC_134525.1:15545843-15765843 GCF_027942865.1 Odontesthes bonariensis
ATAGGATTTTTGTTGGGGGGAGGGGGTAACACTGCATACTGGGGCCCTTCCATTTTATCATAAGTCTGTCATCTCTCTTCCTTCTCTACTATGGTTAGTGCCCTTTTAGCAATCACTGGTGTTTTCTTGGACTTACTTGGACTTATCTCCTTTTCTCTCACTTGTCCCCATGTCTCTGCTTCAGTTTTTTTTTTTTTTTTTTTTTAAGTAAACAAGATGACTTTGGGCAATTTTCTAGGACTCTGGTTGATTTCCATAACATTATCCAACATACTGTACACACACATTTCTTTGACAGCACATGGAATTTGGGTCCCTGGCATCCTTTGTGGCATTTTTCTGTTCCTTTCTGTCTAGATGTTGCCTCTCTTTTTTTCAGCATCATTTAACCTGAGGCTCATTCAAGGTCCAGGAGAGTTTGGCTTGGCCTCAGGTAGATGACTGGAGGTGTGAAGGGTGCAAGTTTTAGAGGACGCAAAAGTGTTTGTATGGCTACGAATATAGAGCCTTGAGGTTCAAGGCTATCACAAGAATGCTGACTGCTACTGAGTGGATTAGGAAACAAGTCATCAGCCATCTATTCCAACAGTCCACACTGGCATAGAAAAAAATGCCACTAAAGCTCTCTTTTTTTTATGTTTTCAGAGATTGTAATTTTCTTTAAGGCAATGTATCCCACTGGTAGAGCATATTCTGACTTCAGTGGATTTATAATCTTCAGTATTGGAGATGCCTCTGAATATATTTGAAAACCTTCTTACCTTTATGCTAAAAAGGTACAGAAGAGGTCAGACGATCCCACTATCAACTTCTAGACATGTAATTTCCCTTGAGCACATTGCCCATGTGGAGAATAGCCAACATATTTGGTTTATTTTTCATTCATTTTATGTTTACTTTAGCAATTAATTGATAAAGTTATCCTCACATAATGTTGTGGTTTGTAGAGCTGACAACTTATCATATTTGCAGTGTGCAGCCCAACATATATAAACTACCATAATGCATAGCAACACGAAATGGAAACCATTCTGAAATGTCATAATGACTTATACTAGTCCTCTTTAAGCTGAGCTGTCTGCTGTATTGGTGAGTTGATCATTATACCATAATAAGGAGAGAGTACTTGTCCTTGTTGAGAAACATGTTTATAGTCAGCTGTATCAGCCAACCCTGCATGAAAAGCTCTTAATAAAACATTACTTCTCATATGCCAGTGCCTCTCTTGCACATGATGTCTGGGCTGCTCTGCTGGACACTGACAATTAACAACAGGACTGACTATAGCTTTATAACTATGTATTCTCTTTGTGCAATATCATTATGGCAGTACCATGCTGTGTGCTGCCTATCATACCTTTAGCACCGGATTGACTTAAATGGAAGCAGCTTTCATTTCTTTGTTATTAATATTTATTCATCAGAAGCATTGCATTTTACTGTAAGGTAATATATTTGATGCAGACAGTCCTCGATTTAGCACTTATTATAAAATGTCATTGACTCTGCAGGGGCTGGTGGATGGTCACCTCTGGATAGTGACCATTACCAATGGCTACAGGTGGACTTTGGTTCCAGAAAGCAGGTGACCTCTATTGCCACACAAGGCCGCTACAGCAGTTCTGACTGGACGACTCAGTACCGCCTCCTTTACAGTGATACAGGCAGGAACTGGAAACCATATCACCAAGATGGCAATATTTGGGTGAGTTAATACAAATCCATGTAAGTGTATTTTTGTGTGTATAATGTAGCAACAGTTCTGCAAAGTAAAATAACTGCTGTTGCTTCGGGCTGTGTAATAGTGAAATAAAGTGTTGAAAATATTCTCTAGTTAAACTGATGTTGCTCTTTTTTGGTGGTCAGAATGTGTGTTACATCTGATCCCATGCACAACAGTACATTGCACTGCCTTCATTATAATTCAAAACTTTTAAGAATGATTTGTAGAATTAAAGAGAATTTGTCTAGATTATTTAAATAGTGACAGTATTATCTTAAAGTCGTTCTTTAAGAATAAATTGAACTCATAAACACTAATCTCTTTTCAACTGAAATTATATATTTAAGCATTTCTATTATTTATTTTGTAAAAGTAATTCTGCCATGCCTTAGATTAGAATATCTCAGATTTATCTTCACTCTTGTGACCTTTCGTCTCCCCTCTGTCACCATTTTTCCTTGAAACATTGTAAAACATGCAGCTGTGTAGCAGGGGGAAATACACTCTGTTCTGGGATGTATATCTCATGAAAAGAGAGATACACTGAGGAGACACAACCCAAGCTGAGCCTGTAATTAATGAGCACAGAGACACAAGTGCACACAAATACCTGTGAAACAGATCAGATGGAGAAGAGTAAAACAGCATCTGATGCTCTCACACTGAACTAACGTGGGAGGAGGGCTCACACATAATATGCGATTTGGACTTGAATGCATCTGCACACGGCTGATAATGTGTTGCTAAATCTTAGATTAACCTTGTTGCCATTTGTCAGCCTTAAAAATGTTGCCCCATCTTGCAAGTTGACTAGACTGATTTCTTAGGGGCCTTATACAGCAAGCTGACAATCGGGTACATCTGGAGCATCAGTGAACATGTGTTATTTCTGTGTCTGTGTCCCATTGGCAGTATAAGACAATGTCATCATTTGTCATTGTCATTACTTCAAAACAAGCCATGCCTCTCAGACCAAACATACAGGGGAAAGTGAGGAAACTGAAGACTGACTTGAGATACCACCTCTGTTAAACATTACAAAAAACCACAAGGCACACCCATGTTTACAAATTTACCCAGTGGTTCTTCACGTCACTTTGCTTTGTATGAGCCCTTAGCTTTATTTATTCTTTATTTTTTTTAACATAATATGCAACCTTGGTAACGTAAATCTGTTTCAGTCGTTGGTACAAATTTTACATGCTCAGTCACAGGCTTTACTGCTCGCATATTCAGTATCTCTTATGTAGTAGAACTTCGGAACAGTTTTTAAAGTATTTAGTTTTGTTCTATAAAATAGGAAAAAAGTGGGTAAATCGGATTTGGCTAAATCACATTGACCCTTGAAAGCTATCACATTTGGACATAATTATTATTATTATTATGATTGCTATTACCTATTTGAATTAAGATTTTTTTTTTTCATGGCATTTTCCTAGAAATGACACATTTCTACTGAAAAATGTTTTTTTTTAGTAGAAAAATAAATCAAACTATTGTCAGCTCCCTGTCAACCAAATGTGTTGTGCATTTTTTCATTTGTTTAAAAGGATTATTGATTGAAGAGCAAATAAATTCCGTTCCACTGGATCACTGAATGATTACTCCAAAAATGGTATATTTTCATTAAAACATGACAACCCTCTTTATACCCATGTGGTAATTGGAGCAGTTAACCTCAACTGTGTGTTTCGCAGCATGGTACATATTAATATTGATCACGCTAGCTCTATTTTTACCAACTTTAACTTCCCAGCCAAATATCTTATTCCAGCCCTGGCCAAGCTTAGATGAGTGAGCCACTGCACTTCATTCTTTGAAATTACACAGATGCTATCTCTGGCTATATTTTCCACATCTTTTATTCCAAAGCACCACATCTCCATCTCTACCCGTTAGCAAGCACTTTAACAGGAAAGCTGACAATCCATGATTGTTAGCTAATGGGTTAATGGCCCAAACTATTTACTGTTGCTGTATAGTGGAAGGCTACAGGTGAAAACAGATGGGAGATGAAAGGACAAGAATAGCCCTGCCATGAATTATGCACCAAGATAGACCGCAGAAATCTAAAACCTGGACATGAAGCGGAGGGCAGCTGTTTACATGCTTATCTCCAATCTTGGACAAAGGTATGTGTTTGCTCTGCTTTTGTCCATCTGATTCTCATCTGCTTGTTATTCAGAGAGGTCTGTCAGTGACATCAAGCCTCCTCTTGGATGCAGCAGTTGTGTTAAATAATACATTACATGATTTGGACTGAGAGATTTGAGGCTTTATTTTAAAGCATGCATGTAAATATATGTCTGTTTTCAACTCAACTTAAGGAAAGCTCTTTGGCATCAATTCTCAACGTGCAAGGTAGTCTGATAAATAATCTTCCACGTTGCTTAAAGAAGGTGGAGGTGTGCCATTGCAGTTGTCATTAATGTTGTCTAAGCCATAGAGTTTCCCTAAATCTAAGCATGTGGTGTTGGTACCTAAACCTTACCAAAGAGTACATGAAAACAAGAACTCTAAAGCAAAAGTTGAATGTTAGAATTCCTCCCAACCTGCATGGAAAACGTCATCCCATCCATACAAGTCTGCTTCAGAGCCGTGCAGATATAAATCACTTGCTGTGAATTGAAAAAGTAGTTGCAGAGCGTGTCATCGCTGTTGTAGCGTGCCATTTTTAAGCTTAAGAAACCTAAAACCTCCTTAGACAATTCTGGAGACAATGAAAGTTTGCATATAGAAAGCTCATGCATGTGAAGTTGACTAATCTTGGTGAACTATCACAGACTAAAAATATCTTACTGGTATATGGTTTCCTACACAAAATATGTGTTGTGCACACTTTTAGCGCTGGTGTAGCACTTTGCCTTCAGCCCCCTAAAAGCTTTTAGAATTTGTTGCAGTGACATATATGGATCTTTTATGGTTAAAAGTAAATTAAA
The DNA here is from genome assembly GCF_027942865.1 of Odontesthes bonariensis. Lineage (NCBI taxonomy): Eukaryota > Metazoa > Chordata > Actinopteri > Atheriniformes > Atherinopsidae > Odontesthes > Odontesthes bonariensis. The sequence continues at coordinate 15,550,506 of NC_134525.1, forward strand.
CTTGTTTTTGTGTGCTGCATCATAATTGTTTGGTGGTTATTATTCATTCTGAAGTGTTTTCCCTCTGCCATTAACCTTGATTCATTGCCTCTAATATTTGTGCAAATAATCTAAGACACATTCATCTCTCTTGTTGTTTCTACCACAGCCAACTTTATTTTTCCCTATTTTGCTTAGATGTATGACACATATATAATTTTTTTTATTTATTGCTAGTGTTATTCAAAGATATTATGTAAACAAATATGGAGCCAATCATTTCAGGTTGGGACGTATCCCATCAATAATCCATGCAGTATCAAGGAAAATAGAGCCCTGTTTTTCAGTCTGGTCTTTTTTAGAGAAATCTTTGGGATAGCAGCAGTTTACAAGAATGCACATCCACACCTGCTACTACTGAAGCTTTCTGATGATTAAGATCAGCCTCTGCAGAACTTTCAACCACTTTTTGGAGGAGTGTGTCTCTGTGTGTAAGAGGTGATGATATTGGAGCAATCAGTGCTATTGATCAAAGGAAAGGGTGGGGACGGTGGAGCGCATAAGCCAGCTTAATGTTTCTTTCTCTCTCACACACACACACACACACACCGGTATCATCAGGCCCTGTTTCAGCCCATTCAATCACGTTTTGTTCAATCCTATTCACCACTGGATGAGGCTCACACAGTTATCCCTGGAGAGAAAACCACCTGTCCCGCACTTTTATGCATGAGGGTTCCTTTCAGGAACCTTTTGCCACCAATCACCGCCTGCTGTTACTCCTCACTGATAACTTAACTCTTTCCCTGCCAAACTGGGAGGACAGCTTTTAGTCAAAGCAAGAGTGTTAGTGCTATAGTCACTGTTGGCTTTATAATACACTTTGAAGCATTATCGGTGAAGATCTGGTGACTGCAGTAGTGTTTTTGTAAAAAATAATGTCGGCTCATTAAGGTGCCACTTAGGAGTCACACTGACATTAAAGAATAACTGGGATAATTAAATAAAAATGTTTTTACCAAAGGTCATCGGTGCAAACCTGAATTAATTGGCTCAACAGCTACCCTAAAGATAGACGAGCACTCTTTGGTTGGATTTGTGTGTAGATATATTATTTAATTGGGTTATTAACTCAATGATAAATGCAATAAGGTCAAATGCTATTGTTAGATTCGGTTCTTTTAGTTGGAAGCTCAAGAACGGATCGGAGTAATTCAAGTGAAAATGAAGTCTTTATTTGTAGTCACACGTCAAAGCATATCAGCGCTGGGCTCAGTGGGAAAGAGCTCCCGCAGGAAGTCTGTCAGACTGCGCCTCGATTTCCGGGTATCATTTGTATTTATATCCTCATAGGTTGGACTCACATTCGACCGAGTATGATTGGACATGAGTAGGTTCAACATGCTTCGTCATATTCTCTGGATCAGCCCAAAACAATGTGTGTGTGTGAATCTGCCCTTGCTTTCCTAATTGTTTTGTCTTTCTACTCCTAGATCACTTTAGGTCATAATGGAAAAGTACTGAGACTTATTTCATTCATAATGTCTAAGAACAAAGCCAATTTTAACAATCCCCTTTTGAAGTGATTTTATCATTTCAACTAATTCAGTCAAATAACTGCGGTAGGAATGTAATCTTCTGTATTGTGTCACATCTGTATTAGCAGTAGCAAGACTTTAGCAGTCACCCCCCAAACTGCAAGAGCCACTTACCTTTTGAGATGTAGCACAACCAGCTAGGAGATTTCTGTCATCCCCTTTTGATGTGACTTCATGTGTTATTATGTAAGCTTATGTGTAAGCTGGTCTTCTTTGCAATTAAAGCAGCAAACAAAATCTTCATTGCACAGGCATGGAAATAGTAAACATAATTCTAATGCTTAAGCTACACTTTCTACACTTGCTACACTTTTTTTTTAATAAAAAAGCAAAAACAACTATATGGGCCTGTTCCCAACTTGGGATTTTAGACAAACTGTTGTCATAATTCCTAATTGTTTTTATTTTTTATTTTATTTTTATTTTTATTTTTTTGTTACAAGAGATTCCTTGGCACACATGTCTTTGTGTTCATTAGCTTTCTTGTTGTAAGTGCATCATGAAGGTCATCTTCTTCTTTTTATTATTATTCCTATGCTCCCCCTGGCTATCTTCTTTTTGGCATTATGCTCACATTTGTAAACTGTTATTTTGTTGAATTACTAATAAAGTTTAAAAAAAAAAAAAAAAAAACTTGCATGCGTAATTCGTAATTCGTAACTCGTAATTCTTGATGTCAAAACTTTTGTACTCATTTATGCATGCATTTCTAGTTTATGCACACGAACATCAAAACATATGCATGCATTTCTTGTTTATGCACACATTTCTAGTTTATGTACACGAACATCAAAACATATGCATGCATTTCTAAATATGCACACATTTCTAGTTTATGCACACGAACATCAAAACATATGCATGCATTTCTTGTTTATGCACACATTTCTAGTTTATGTACACGAACATCAAAACATATGCATGCATTTCTAAATATGCACACATTTCTAGTTTATGCACACGAACATCAAAACATATGCATGCATTTCTTGTTTATGCACACATTTCTAGTTTATGCACACGAACATCAAAACATATGCATGCATTTCTAAATATGCACGCATTTCTAAATTATGCACACGAACATCAAAACATATGCATGCATTTCTAATTTATGCACACATTTCTAGTTCATGCACATGAACATCAAAACATATGCATGCATTTCCAGTTTATGCACACATTTCTATCTTATGCACACGAACATCAAAACATATGCATGCATTTCTAGTTTATGCACACATTTCTAGTTTATGCACACGAACATTTTGACAGCTATTTTACTCCATAATTTAGGGAACACATCAACACGGAGACAACATCAACATTAACACAGTTGGTATAATCCTTGATTTTGTCCACTTATTCTGCTGTGGAAAAATCGTCAGACAGTTTTGGGATCATGCCAACACACAAACAACACTCAACACCAGACACCACAGGTTAGGACAACAGATGACAACAGATGACAAACATATATCGCATTTCTGGGTTTGCTCAAGCAAACCTCATGTTTTCATTGGGGCCTAAATATACAAACAGTGGTCTTCATATTCTGAGTTTTATTCCATGTCTTCCTCTTCCAGGTCCGGGAAGTCTTAATGCAAAAGAAGACACAAACACACACAGAATTTTTGGGAAAATTTGAGAAGTTTTAGTAAACCATGATTAATTGTTAATTAATTGCTGAACTGCTCCACTGCAGTTTCTCCTCCTGTGTTGTTCTTTGCTGCAGGACAGAAATATTTGTGGTTAGATTTCATCTTGGGAGCAGCACAGCATCAAGAAAGCAGACATTTTTCCAATGACTAACTGATTAACTTGTTTAGGATAAATGTTGTCTGTCCTCTCTTAATTCAGGATCAGCATTAAAAATAAAATTTCAGTATAATCTGCTTTATTCTTACTTGTTAGTTAGTAATAATGTTGTTTAATTCTTACCAGTGGCTGTGTTTTTTGATGCTGAGCCGTACACAGACAGTTCAGGATCAGCATTAAGTTTTTTCCGGTTCTAATTGAATCAGAAATACCTCATGTGGTACCAACGGTGTGACATCAGAGCTGTTTCTAACATCACATGATACCATAACATGTTTCCATACAGATATTAAAAACATAGTTTAATTTCATTTCTTTAATTATCCTAATTCATCCTTTATTTTTGTTCAAGGATTACGTTGTGGTCCCTGCTCCTGATTTTCCTTCCAGTATGTGTGGCGTGTGTGTGTGTGTGCGTGGCTTTATATGTGAGTGTGCATGTGTCTGTATGTGGCCTTGGGTTTCACTGCTTTGTTTTATCTGAAAGGTCTTTGTTCCATATTTTCTTGGATGAGAAGTGCTATATAAATAACGTCCGATTGATTGATCGATTTAGTGCACTAGATTAAAACTTTCTGGTCATCTCTAATGGAACGTCTTCCGATGACCCAAAACACCTAATTACAGAACATTTCATTCATCCCATTCATATCCTTTTTCTTTCAACCACAGGCAATGACTGAGCACAGTTCGAAGTTTCATCACGCCACCTATTGGCGTAGCCCTATCAGGTAGCCGTTGTCCCCCAAGCCGTTACTGCCCCCTTTGGGAACTCCCCCTTTGGGAACTCCTCAGCCCCCACTCACCAAGGCCGTCGCTTGGCAACCGAACCTTGTTTCCTACATTCACACAAGTCCTCATACTGTCCCAAAAAAGGGTATGGACAGGGTATTTTCTCCCCGTCCAGGCCTCATGTGGGACAACCTGAAAACATTCATATATAGGTCATATATTATATATCATGTAAAATAGTAGGTTAAATAATGCATAATATAATGCTTAATAGGGAATTGCTTTAGCCAAAGTTAAGTCTGTGTGCTTGCACAGATTTTTATTTTGGCTTTCTAAGCTGCCCTGTGCTCACTGTTTTTAAATGCGCCATAAAAACAAACCTTGACTTGTCTTGTTATGGCTCAGTCTTTGCTGCAGCTGTCCCTCTGTTCCTCTCCTAATGGATTTAAACCTATTTGCTTTTTTGTTAAGAGAGCATATTAATTGTTTCATAGATCTGCTGCAGTTAAGTAGTTAAATGATTTAGTTAAATAGTCAAATGTTTTAGTTTGAATCTAAATATTGGTGACAACTATTGACTATTGAATTGGTGACCTGAGGCTGAGGAAATTTAGAGCAGCTAAAATTTTAAAGTCAAGTTAATATCTCCTAATAACAATAAAGGCTAAGCTTTAACAACTTTAATATGATATCAAATTGTTTGACATCTGACTGTCTGGCCGTGATATTAAATCCTAAATCCTGGTTGTTTAATCTATGTCATATGGTCTGACTGTCTGATGTCAGTCCTGCTTCAGGTGAAATCATAAAGTTTCAATTTGTAGAACATTTTTTCAGATGGTTTTTTAATTAAAGGAGCAAATCTCCTAAACACTCTGCTTGTGTATTTGACTTTAGCTCTTTAAGAGAGCTGTTAAATCTTATTTCAGCAACAATTTGTATGAATGTCTCAAACACTGTTCTTCCTGGATTTTATTGTTTCTTATGTCATCACTGCGATTTTTGCATTGTAAAGCTGTTTTCAATTTATCTACATACTTTGGTGTCTTTCCCAATCATATGCATGTTAAAATAGATGGATGAATTGATACTAATTGCTCTAGTACAAAATTAAACCACTATTATAATCATTATATCATTATAAACTCAGGCCAATGATCACTCAGAGTCTGTTTGGATTGTTCTCACTCTCAGGGCTGAATGAGAGAAAAAAACAGGGTTGAGAAAAGACAATCTTAGGGTGTGCGCATTTATGACAAAGAGAACAACTATAAAATTAAATTGCAAATATTATGGCTCAAAAAGCGTTTGAGGCTTTTCATTATTCATTATTTCCTGTAATGCTGCTGCACAGCTGATCTTTAGTTAGAAACCTCAGGCCTCGCCTTCAAATCTGTTGATTTTTTCTTATAGGTCTCTTATTAGTGCGTTGATGCTGAAAAAAATTATTAGCTTTTGTCAATAAACTTTGGGATCAAATATATCATATATCAACTTTTTCCTTCTGTATTATGCATGTGCTTGATTCTTACTCTCTCGTTTGTTTTGAAAACCTTTTGAACACACACACTCAGCCTCAGTGGAGCAAACTCGCACACTCTTTTTTCTGCATTTCTTCCTCAGGAGCATGGCTCACTGGAGAAGACATTTTTTCTGGGTTTTTCTGTTGCATTAGTATAGAGGACTTTTTTTTTTTTGATAGAAAATTTTAACTCCCCGAAAAAACATTCACAGTCTGCCAGAAAAACTGAAGCTCTTGTTAATTCCCTCTCTGCTCTGCTTCTCAGGCTCTTATTAACTCATCCCAATCTGTAATCTTATGAACAAGACATAACAATTGAAACACACCGTAACTCAACATGGCGTTTGTCACACTTTTGTAACAACTTAAGAAAGAGAAAGAAATTAAATTTGTCCAGCCGTGGACAGGGAGAAATACAAACCAAACAATACAGAAACGATGCATAAGCGAAAAACTTTCTTTATCAGGAATGTCAAAAATCACGTCGAATGGCTCGTCAAACAATGCCTTAGAGACAGAAACTCTTCTCTAAGTTTGCGAAACCCTCATTTACTCGACTGATAAAAACTCTGCAATTAGCACATTACCTGAAGAAAACTAATAGCCGCGGACACCCGCACAAACAGCGGCGACCCGGCGTGCACGCGCAGCCCCTTGTTCTCCCCCCTTTTTATCTATACCAAACCCCAACATTGAACAGAAACCACTCGAGATCTGCTGGAGCAGTCAAATATCTTCGAGCGGTGAACCCCTCCCCACAGTTGCATGAAAATTAAAAAATCTGACCCTGTGTCATGCAAGTATAAATTGATTCTTGTCAACCCGACAATGTTTCGGGATTATAGACTTCTTCGTACCCCAGAAGTCTCAATCCTTCGTCCTAACTTTCGTCAGAGGAGAAACTTTCCGTGTCGGAATTCTAATTAGTTAACCCACTCAGGGTGGGCTTTTATAAACTACTTCGCATCACTCATCCATAAGTGCACGGAAAAAAAAATTTTGAAGACAAGTTTCCCGAATTCAATTCAATTCATTTTTATTTATATAGCGCCAAATACAACAAATGTCATCTCAAGGCACTTAGATAATAAAGTCCAATTCAAGCCAATTGGAATTCAATTCATTGTAATCATAATTATTCATAAAATAATCCAATTCGTTCATATAGAGCCAATTCAAAAAAAATTTCCTAGCTAAGGAAACCAACAGATTGCACTGAAAACTTTTTCTTTTTCGGTCCAATCTCCCGTCCTGAGCGTGCCTGAGGCGACTGTGGAGAGAAACGACTCCCTTTTAACAGGAAGAAACCTCTGGCAGAACCAGACTCAGGAAGGGTGGCCATCCGCCTCGACCAGCTGGGGTTTGAGAAGACAGAAAGGGGGGGGGGGCCGCGGCGGCGGCACTGTAACACCATTCAAAGGATATCTGTTGGAACAGGGAAACACGAGTTAATGACCACAATAATGTCACATATGTATATAAAGAGAGTAAAGTGAGGAAAGGTGTGACAGATGAGGCCCCCCAGTAGGCTGGGCCTATAGCAGCTTAACTATGGGATGTTTCAGGATCACCTGAGCCATCCCTAACTATAAGCTTTATCAAAAAGGAAAGTTTTAAGCCTAGTCTTAAAAGTGGAAAGGGTGTCAGCTTCCCGGACATTTACTGTCAGCTTATTCCACAAGAGAGGGGCCTGATAACTGAAGGCTCTGCCTCCCATTCTACTTTTAGAAACTCTGGGAACCTCAAGTAAACCTGGAGTTTGGGAACAGTTAAAGAATTACAGTAGTCCAATCTTGAAGTAACAAATGCATGGACTAGTTTTTCTGCATCACTCTGAGACAAGATGTTCCTGATTTTAACAATATTACGAAGATGAAAGAAGGCAGTCCTAGAAACGTGTTTTATATGCGAGTCAAATGATAAATTCTGGTCAAAAATAACTCCAAGGTTCCTCACTGTAGAACTAGAAGCCAAGGAAATACCATCTAGAGTAACTATATAGCTAGACAATTTCTCCCTGAAACGCTCAGGTCCAAAGATAACGACTTCAGTTTTGTCTGAATTTAGAAGCAGACAGTTCTGAGTCATCCAGGTCTTTATGTCTTTAAGACATGCTTGTAGTCTGACCAACCTCTTGGGTTCATCTGGTTTTATAGATAAGTACAGCTGAGTATCATCAGCATAGCAATGGAAATTTATGCCATGCTGTCTAATAATGTTACCTAATGGAAGCATGTATAAAATGAAAAGAATCGGTCCAAGCACAGAACCCTGGGGAACTCCATGACTTACTCTGGTGTGTGAGGAAGATTCTTCATTTACAAGAACAAACTGAAATCTTTCAGATAAACATGACTTAAACCAGCCTAATGCAGTTCCTTTAATCCCAATAACATGTTCAAGTCTCTGTAATAAGATACTGTGATCGACCGTATCAAATGCAGCACTGAGATCCAACAGGACAAGCACAGACACAAGTCCGCTATCAGAGGCTAAGAGGAGATCATTGGTAACTTTCAGCAGTGCTGTTTCTGTGCTATGATGCACTCTGAATCCTGACTGAAACTCTTCAAACAGATTATTTCTGTGTAAATGATCACAAAGCTGAGCTGCAACTATTTTTTTAAGAACTTTAGACATAAAAGGGAGATTGGATATAGGTCTGTAATGAGCCAACACCTCTGAATCAACAGTAGTTTTTTTAAGTAAAGGTTTAATTACAGCAACCTTAAAAGTCTGAGGTACATATCCTGTCAACAAAGACAGATTGATCAAATCCAATATGGAAGTGTCAATTAATGGAAAAACCTCCTTGAACAGTCTGGTTGGGATTGGGTCTAAAACACAAGTTGATGGTTTAGAAGAGACTATTGCTGTCGTTAGTTCAGAGAGATCAACTGGACAGAAGCCGTCTAAATACAAATCAGACTCTAAAGATACTTCTAAAGCTGCTGTACTTGATGATACATCACTGATGATAGTGGGAAGGACTCCATCAATTTTCTCTCTGATAGAAACAATTTTATTGATAAAGAAGCTTTAATGAAATCATCACTGCTGAGAGTTAAAGGAATACCTGGCTCAACAGAGCTCGGACTCTTTGTCAGACTGGCTACAGTGCTGAAAAGAATGGGATATTCATTTATAAAATGAATTTATCTTGTCTTTTATTTGTTCGAATTCACTTGTCAGGACACTTATTCACTTTCCCTGTGTGAGGCTATGTGTTTATACTGGGTGTGTTACCATTCAATGCAAACATCAGACAGTACATTAACACTTGGATTTACCATGACCAGAGGACAACTTAATTCAGACAACTTCATTTAGGTTATTCAATATGCAGAAATTTCACATTTAGTCATTAAGTGGTGTTCCGCTCACCTTTTTTCTGGCGCCTCTGATTGTCTGAAAAAAGCTGTCCCTCCTATCACCTCGAGCCGTCCTCCCTCGCACGGGGGTAGATTATGTTCTTTTAGTTGGAAGCTCAAGAACAGACCGGAGTAATTCAAGTGAAAATGAAGTCTTTATTTGTAGTCACACGTCAAAGCATATCAGCGCTGGGCTCAGTGGGAAAGAGTTCCCGCAAGAAGTCTGTCAGACTGCGCCTCGATTTCCGGGTATCATTTGTATTTATAGCCTCATAGGTTGGACTCACATTCGACCGAGTATGATTGGACATGAGTAGGTTCAACATGCTTCGTCATATTCTCTGGATCAGCCCAAAACAATGTGTGTGTGTGAATCTGCCCTTGCTTTCCCAGGCTTTCCTAATTGTTTTGTCTTTCTACTCCTAGATCACTTTAGGTCATAATGGAAAAGTACTGAGACTTATTTCATTCATAATGTCTAAGAACAAAGCCAATTTTAACACTATGGAATAAATAAAATTATATTATGGTTAAATATTCGAATTAACGCTTGAATATTTACATGTTTTCATTTCTTTTCTTTTTTTGTTATTAAGAAATTCACTTGGGCAATAATTACTCAATAAATTAAATGAACTAATCCACTGCTTCTGAAAACGTGGACAGTTTCAAACATTTCAGTGATACTTTTGGCTTTTGGAGAGCTCAATAAAAGTTAATTTGTCATTGAAATGTACAGCATATCTTGGCAAGGTTTCACGCGATCGTCTTCATGGCGATCGCGTGAAATATAAATGAGGTGTGTGTTGGACCTCTTTCTTGGACGTCTTCTGTTTAACTTGTATATGCTCCCTTTGGGTCAGATATTGCAGAATTTTAACATCAATTATCACAGTTATGCAGACGATACACAACTTTATGTGTCTCTGTCACCGGACGACTGCAGCCCAGCAGACGTACTGTGTCAGTGTCTGGAGGAAGTAAACACCTGGATGAGAGAGAATTTTCTACAATTAAATGAAGACAAAACTGAGATCATTCTGTTTGGGAGCAAAGAGAAGAGGGTCAGCGTTGGTAAATATCTTGAGACTCTGGACCTTACAATCACTGACCAAGTTCCTAACCTCGGAGTGTTGATAGACTCAGATCTGACTTTCAGCAGCCACATCCAAGCTGTCACCAAGGCAGCTTTTACCACCTCAGAAACATCAACAGAATTAAAGGTTTCCTCTCCCAAAAAGACCAGGAGAAACTCATCCATGCATTCTTCTCCAGTAGACTCGATTACTGTAATGCTCTTTTAACTGGACTTCCCAAAAAGAGCATTAAACATCTGCAGCTCATCCAGAACGCTGCTGCTAGAGTTTTAACCTGGACTAAGAGATCTGAACACATCACACCAGTTTTAAAATCTTTACACTGGCTTCCAGTCAGTCCAGAATAGATTTTAAAAGCCTGCTGATGGTTTACAAATCCCAGAACGGTTTAGGGCCAAAATACATCTGTGATATGTTCAGAGAATATAAACCCAGCAGAGCTCTTAGATCCAAGGACTCAGGTCAGCTGGTCCAGTCCAGAGTCCAGACTAAACATGGAGAAGCAGCATTTAGCTGTTATGCTGCAAACAAGTGGAACAAACTGCCAGTGGAGATTAAACTTTCACCAAATGTAGACATTTTTAAATCCAGGTTAAAAACATTTCTTTTCTCATGTGTCTATGCATGAAATATCTTTTAACTTATCTAGACTGTTACCTGTTTTTAAATTCATTTAAATGATTTTATTTGTTTCTCTTTATATTCTTTTATGTATTTTTAATGCTTCTTGCACTCCCTGCTGCAATGCTTTTATTTTATGTAAAGCACTTTGAACTGTTTGTACATGAAATGTGCTATACAAATAAATTTGATTTGATTTGATTTTGATTTGTTGAATAACTGAAAGCGCTTAAAGAAAACTAAATGTCTGGTTACAGATTTCTCATTTCTGTCCATATTTTTTATTCTTTTCTTTTTCTTTTCTTTTTTGCCTTAACTTAAATGCAAATAACCCTCTCTTATATTTAACTAATTTAACTATGGTTTGTAACTAATCTCTTAATATAAGACTTAACAGATTTTATGTTCATGTAGATGAGAAGCCCAAAGCTAAGAGTACAGCATGTACTTTTCCACTGGTCAGGTAAAAATAGAAAAAACATATCATCAGTGTTTTCATCTGTAATGTATCATTGTGAAGTGCCTTGGAGAAAAGTTTCAACCTGGTTTGAATGTAGGCTTAAATTCCTTTTCAATTAAGTTTGCTCCAATCGATCTCACACCGTTTGTTATCAGCTGAAATAATTTGCCCTGAAGTTATTTCCTCAGCGGTCTGGAAAGAGCAGAGGGGTTTGTATGAAACTGTATCTGTTCATTTATTTTCTGTGGAGAGGAGAGCTGCACAATCTCAAGCAAACTGTGATGCAGGGCAAAAGGATTACTCAGACTGGAGTTAAGACAAGTAACATTATTTCTTTTGAGCTATTGACGCTTCAAATGCGGGTCAGATGATATACGCAGGTAAAGAATATAAACGAGAAAACCTTTTGCCTCGCTGATATTGTCAGCATCAAAAGCAGAAGGCAGATGTCCAACAGTAAAACAACGCTTCACTGCACAGCAAAGATAACCTCACTGGAGTGAACTCCAGCTCCCTATGTAGCCATAAGTTCGACAGACATTTTGTTAATCAAATATTAATCCATTTGAAATTATTAATGGGAAGATGTGGAGCCAATGACCAACAGTCAGGTGCGAGTATAAACATGAATTAAATTACTCCAAGCCACCAAAATAACTGAGTCAGTGGAGCATTCAGGGATAAGAGAAAAAACCACGACACCTGAACTTGTCGGAACAATGATGCATTTAGTGACACTACTGTACAAAATGCTGCATTTATTGTTATTATAAAACGATTACCTTTTTGTACTATATGCCTACAAATATTAATTTAGTGTGTTTGTTTGTTTTTTTCATGACAACTTGGAGCTGGGTAACAAATACTTCATGGTCCCATGGTTGGGGACTCCTACGCAACATCAAAATGAAACTAAACAAAATGGGAAAAAAATAGTAGCCCACAAGAAAATGTTTTAATTTTATTGCCTCAGTACAATTTATTGTTAACGTGGTGTGTTTTTTTTTTTTTTTTTTTAATCATTTAGCTTCTATTCTAGTTTTCATTTCATAAAGGACAGCTTGTTTTTTTGCGTATTTTAATTTGTTCGCGATAACAGAGAACCAGCTGCTGTGGTTAAAAAAGAGTAATATGTTGTCGAGAATATTACATCAGTAAATAATGTTATGTTAGAAATTGAAGGCTTCAATTACACCATGATGTGATGGGCGATTGGTTCGGGCTGATCCAGCTTTCAGCGATCTGTGATCACCCACAAAAAAATCTTGATAAGCACACCCTTGATTTAATGAGTAATTTACTACTACTCACAGATGTATCTTGATAGGAGACAGCAGTTGCCTCAGAACAAAAAAGTAAATCGGATTTGTTGAAGAAAACCAACATATAATAGGGTCGTCAAGTGGATTAGAGTCCTGGCCGCTGATCTTGATGAGCTTAGATGTCGATAATCTTTGAAGTTAAATCCATATGGAGCTGGAGTGAGCAATGCTTTTTTTTCACGTTTATTTATTTGCATGCTTCCAGTTATCAGCGCGTCATCATTACTATTCTTGTTGTGCCATGCTTTTCTACTTGAAGTTAATTACTGTCAACTATAACACTTGACAGGCCCATTTATGTAACATATGCAGCAATAGCTACTTGATATATTTGTGTCCTGGAAATGTGTGAAGTACACGTGGCTTCAGGGTGTGCAACAAATCGAAACTGTTTCTCATAAGTGCCGACAGACATGGCATAACTTTCCTACATCCAGCTCTATCATTTTCTTCCCATGTGCTCTTTATAGGATTCTATGGTTGTATTCCCTCCTAACTGATTGGCTGAATTTCAGACTAGTTGTGGTATATGTACTTATTTGATCTGGTTCATTGAGGCTGGTGTGGAAGCTGTCATTAAAACAATGTTCTACATCAAAACACTGTTGGAACCCGAATTGAAAAGGAAGCAAGGACAGCATACAGTGATACAGAAACTTGCTGGCAAGGGCTTGCTAGCTACTACTCTCAGGTAATGAGAAATGATTGTGGCTGATATATCAGAGAAATGCTTCACTTATGTATTCTTAAAAGGCCGGTTTTAGGTAATAAAGGTAAACAAAGTGGGGTTTTTTTTGGCTCCGTTTTGTTAAAGGCTTTGTCAGGACCTTATACCATCTGCTGAAGATAGTTTTAGTTAGTCTGACTCAATGTATGAGCTCATTCTTACATTTCAAAGTGCATTTGGGACCAAACAGATACCTCACTGATAATACTTGACATGTGCCTAAACACATTTTATTCTTACTGTTATACGTGTAGATAGAGTATATGTCTTATGTATAAAAAAAGAAAGTATGGTGATTGGTGCTAATCTGGTTCAGGTTGACAGAAGGTGTCCTTTTATAGCCCTTAACATAAAACGTAACATAATGTAAAACGTTGGCATTTTACATAAATAGAAACTATGGATAGTTCTTTCTTTGATTTTAGTATGTTAGTATGAATAGAAAACAACTTTAAGGCAACAATTTAACATTTTTGCCTTGTTTTGGACACATCGTAGCAGCACGCAATTATCTACAGATAAAACTGAGCTTGAGTTTTGCAAAGAAATTTAAGAGAATGTGCAAAAGTAACACATTGGGGATAAAAAGCTCCACTCTCAATAACACAGTTTAGGCAAGTTCCACCCCCACTGCTATGGGCTGTATATAAATGGAGCTTAATGATGTTGAAATGAGCATGTGAAAAGCTTCACAGAACTTTTATTCTTGGTGCACAACTGTGCTCTCGGTCTAAGTGCGAACAAATGTATATGTGTCTGCATTCTCAAGAGGGCAGAGCTACTAGACTGTGGTTTGTCAGGTATATTAATGGCGAGGTCCCCATGTCTCAGTGGTAAGGACTAATTCAGTTTCAGAATCTGCAGAGCATACATTGATAAATCATGCATCTGTATTTACTCACCAGTGCATAGCATTGCACTTCTCCTGCCTGCTTCCCTTTTTTTTTTTACCTTGTTACTCAGTGCCAATGCAATAAGCAGTCTGAACAAACAGGAACTGATTAAAGTTCATTTGTGTACTTAAGTAATACTATTCATGATATTTCAAAGAAAAGAAACATAATTGATGAAAAGCTGTTTCTAACTTCAATGATTTTCTTTGATTTAAAGTTAACATTCTTCCACATTATTGCATCTTACTGTATTATATATAGATATCAAGTGATTTTTACATTTTGGTTTTAAACATTCAGCAGAGGCTTTGATTTAGATTGCCTTACAGCACATTTGGAGGGAAAAGAGGGAAGAATGTGTACATATTAGCGCAAGAAACCAAAAAGACTTCACTAAAGCACTTCACTTTTTTCATAAAATGAAAAAAAAAAGCATAGTTGTCCATCTACATTTTCTGTGTTAATTTGTTCATAAACTCATATAGACTTATATGAGGTTACAAGAAGCTGGTATGGAATTAGGTTTTGGTTTACACAGCCCTAATACACTCTGTGCTTTTTGATAGAGGAGAGCTGATAATAATAATTTATAACTAAATGAGACGAACCATTAAAATAGTGATGAAAATGTGCCGCTTGCAATGAAACAGCAAAAGTAAGGAACTTGTGAGACTATATTAACATCTTTACACCTGTGAGGAACCGGTAAATATGGCACAGAATCTCTGGCTCATGGAGCTGCAGCCAAAGAGTTGACAGCATCTACTCTGTGCACATAAACAAAAACACATACGCTTGGGAAAAATGATAAAACAGCTCTAATGGCAGCAAAGGACGAAAGATTGCTTCATCACTGTAACTAACTGCAAGTACCTGTCCCAGGATTCCTATGTATCTGTATGGCAGTTTAGCCAATTTTCACTGAGACCCATGTCAGTTTACATACATGGCATGTGAGTGACAAAAAGTTCCAAAATATCATCTGTGAATAATTTATATTGATATGCTAATTAGTCATGTTTGGTTTTCCTTACCATACGTTCTTATTTGAAGCTGCTATTCATCCCTGGTTGCATAGTGTGCTGGTCTGGGGAAAGGTGTGATGTTTAAAGACTGAATTTAAA
The DNA here is from genome assembly GCF_027942865.1 of Odontesthes bonariensis. Taxonomy (NCBI): domain Eukaryota; kingdom Metazoa; phylum Chordata; class Actinopteri; order Atheriniformes; family Atherinopsidae; genus Odontesthes; species Odontesthes bonariensis. The sequence goes on from NC_134525.1 coordinate 15,565,770, forward strand.
ATGACTTCATTTAGCTGTGGACAGCACACTGAGACTTTACAGCCCCCAGGCTAAAAAGAGAAAAAACTATGACTGCGAGAATTTAGAATTACTTCAGATTTTGTCTTGTTGCCTGCTTTCAGCTCTTTGTGTGTGCAGCAGCAAGAAAGAATGGGTAAAGGTACAGTGGGAGAAAAAACTGAGTGTGATTGGTGTCATGCTGACATATTGATTTCAGCTCACCTGCCTATCAAATATATAATGTGTCTGTCTTTTCTGTTCAGTGAATGAGTTGCTGATCTTCAGACCCTGCCTTAAGCTCATATTTATATGAGGCAAAAATGGGTGAAAGTGGAATTAAAAAAAGGAAACCTCAAAAATAGAAATAACATAGGGAATCACAGCTATTATGGAAAATACTTAATTTAGCAGGATATTTGAAAGCTGCAAGTGACTGAGTTGTTACACACACTTCTTGTGTGTGTGTGTGTGTGTGTGTGTGTGTGTGTGTGTGTGTGTGTGTGTGTGTGTGCGCGTGTGTGTGTATACATATCCAATAATTATGGATGAGAGAACAGGATACTGTCCCTCTAAGACCAGAACTTTAAATTTGAATGACTAAATTTATGTATGATATGTTTGTTTTTTTTCCATTGTGACCTTAAAGTATATGAAAGTATATAACTTGTGTTTGGAGCTGCAACAGTATTAATGTGTTGTGTTTATTGATGCATTGCGGTATGACAATAAAGTGTAAGTAATGTGGAGGTTGGATGGGGCGGTAGTTAATGGGGTTAGGGCACCCTTGAAAACATTGCCATCCCAGGGCCTAATGGCACCATAATTTAGCCCTGACTGTGGAGCCTCAATACAAAACTGTGATCTGTGTCCTTCTGAGGTTAGGGAGATGGCAAGCTGTGAAGCCATGGTACACAAAGTCCACTGATAGTTTGTATAAATTAATCAGCAAGACCAATGAGTCTGTTGACCTTTACATTTGAACAACATCTTTAACTGAAGCACTATCACAAGAGCCAAGGTCTCGAGGTCTTAACAGTTTATTGTTGTGTTTAGTAATGAGTAGCCCCTTTCACACTGACGAATAACCCGCGTTTAATCCACGAATTTAGCGTGTCCGCTGTTGCGTTCACACTGCCGACCCGGGCTGCCGCGTCAACTCGACTCGCCTTTCGACCCGCGTCGGACCCTAGTCTTTTTGCCGAGTTTGGTGTGAACGCAATCGACGCGGGTCGGACGTGGGCGTGGCGTGACGTGAGGAGTTTAAAAGACAGAATGGACAGCTGATTCAGAACAACAGCGACAGGTGAGGACAAGTTTTACTCTGTTTTAGCCTACATCAAGTTCGAGACATTTTTTAATATGGCCAACTGGGGAGACAAGGAGGTCCGCGAGCTCCTCAGCCTCCGAGCAGAGGACGTTATTTACCGCCACATGTCGGGAACTATAGTGCTCTTGTATTCTCTGCATATGTTCTTCGGCGGCATCCCACGTTGTAACCATCCACACCCCGTAAAATAACATCTCCATGAACTGCATATACAATTGCAAAAACGAGTCCTCAAGGTGTATTTAACCCTACCTCCGACGCATGGCTTGTGCCTACGTCATTGTACACGCCCAGCATTTTCTGTGTTTCGTGTGACGCTCTGCCACTAGGCAACGCCCCCTGAACTCGGCTTCAGGCGACACGGGTCACCAACACACCAAGCGTTCACATTGCTCGACGCGGGTCGAAGGTGCAATTTGGACCCATTAAGGTAGCAGGTCGCAGTGTGAAAGGGGCTACTGATACACATGGATAATGAAATGTAAGATACAGGAAAAATAGTGAGAAGGAGAAAGAGTTTGGTGCACATTGGCAACATTTTTTTTTTGCTGTTTTTCCAGGATATGTTTATATCCAGCATACTATCCATCATTGGAATGATATAATGTAAGCCGCTTGTACCTTCCTGATAAATCTATATTTGGAGAACAAATCTGCAGCCTGCTAAATGTCAACCTGTTACTAAATGATCGAAAAGGTTCATCACATCTCAGTAGTACAGCTTCTATAATGTCACTTTATTTACTATGCTTTATATGTATTTGCTTTACTTCTTGGAAGTTTTAATCAAATTGATATTTTTAGCATTACTTGTGTTTGTTGTAGTGTGAAAGATGACCAGGAATATGTGACATGACAGGGGGGTTATTATATATGTCGATTAGCTTTTTGTTCTAACTGATGTTATTTAAAGCACTATGTCGGAATAATACCCTTATACCAGCTGCATGGAGAAATCATTTCAACCAGCTTCATATTCTACCTAAGCCACACTTATACACCAGCTTTACAAAGAAGATGACCACATGCCTAGCATCAGTGATTATGAATTGTGCCAGAACTCCATTATGAGCCATTATGATCATAGCACGATAGAGTAAAGCATCGTCTTCAAATGTAACATGACGGAAATAAAATACCATGGTTCCTGTTAGAATATATTCAAACACCTGTGTTACGACTCCTTTTTTCCTAGTAATTATTCATGAAAAATGAGGAGATGAACCTGACTTATTAAAAGGGTTAACATTCAGTTTGATTTGTGCATTGATTGATTTGATCATGACTTGTATTGACCCCAGCATATGATTTCCTAAGAGACTTGATCAAGCACCCAACGTTCAATGTAATCGTGGCCGCTCACCGAGTGCTGTTGGGTACTGTATATGAATCTATCTCATGTAGTATTTAAAGTCCAAAATGTTTTAAGTTGAACTTATCACACCATAGAGGACTCACTGCTTCAGGTCATGCAGATGTCATTTTATGCCCTGTTTCATCACTACAGCCTCTGTAATGTCATGTCACTTAAAGGGTAAGTTCAGTTATTTTAAACCTGGACCTTATTCCTGGCATAAAACACATTCATCTACTCACTGATAACAGTTTGGTGAAAGTCGGCGTCCTTCGTAAGATATTTAGATCACTCGAGATCCGCGTATATACATATAACGGGAGAGAACGGGGCATTGACAATACAGCCTCTAAATAAGGCATTATCTGTCTTTATTTCACCAATATTTTAAGCCGAATGAATGAATGAACGCGTACTATTGCACTGTTAGCCCAGAGCTGCCATTTATTGTTATCTGGGGCTATCGGGGGGCTTTAGGGGCCTACATACGCGTCTAGTGCTATGACTTCATCGACTTGCGCCGCTGCAGCCGACATTCACCAAACTGTTATCGTGAATAGTTTAACGTATTTTACGCCAGAAATAAGGTCCAGGTATTTAATTAAAAAAAACTTTTCCTTTAATTCCAGATTAAGATTTAATGCTGGAAGTGAAAAATGAAAGAAAAGTGTGAATAATGGGAATTTTGAAATCATAGCGATAAAGAAGATACTTCCTAATCATGAAAGTTTCTTTTGTTACAGCTTAAGTGACACTATGAACTTTGTATGGGTACAGACTTTGTAAAAGATGTGCCACTGAGAAGTATAGTGAAATTACATTTTTGGGTTGTTTCACTATTCCGTGACAGTGTTGTCAAAAGGTTTGTTGTAATCATTTTATATCAACAGCACACAAAGGGACCTCCGACATCCACTCAAGAATTTAAGATTTAGTTTTCCTTTTAGTCCACCAGGCTGTAAGTGATGGGATATACCCAAATCATTTGGTGAGCAGTTTACCTCTTCCCAAATGTTTGTTTTTGATATTAAACTTAAATTTAAATGTATTAATTGACTGGATGTGTGAAATTAAACTTGAGAAATATTCAGAATCTGAACCCTTCTAACATTATATCAAAAAAGACACGCACGCACACACACACACACACACACACACACACACACACAAACACTGGGAGTTTATTTACAGGTGTAGAAGCATTCAAGCAGCCAAACACACTTTCATCTACTGCGTTGGGTTATAAGAGAAGAGACTAGCTTGGAGACTTCACTCCGTCAGTGTTGCTCTCTCGTGAGCGGAAGCAAAAAAAGGTGTCAAATGTTCACACACTGAGTAATAGGCTCTTATAACCATATTCTTTCCACTCCTGTGGATGTATGTGTGAATTTATGAGGGGAAAAAATGATGGTGTTATTCTGAAACTTTTTCTTTTCTCCAGCGACAAATGAGGGAAAAAAAGCAGTGTATGAAAAAAGCATTAGCATGGAATACTCTGGAATTGCCCATCATACTCTCTCTAATAATGTGAAGTAGAGAAAATAATCTTTTCCCCCTGATCACCGAGGCTTTGATCACCACTTTTAGGAGGTGAGGGTAGTTAATGAGAGACTGAGCTGATACAAGCTGCAACGGATACAAAGGGATGTAATAACGTTCAAAAAAATGTTGGAACTAGCTGTATGTCCTTTGATTTGCAGAAATCAACAAAAGCAGTCTCTGTGAAAGTGGAGTTCAAACGCACTGTTCTTCCCAATAATCCACTGAATGTAAGAAAATAAGACACATGATGCAAGCTCTCCAAGAGCATACAGGATGGTATCAAAAGCTTCTGTGAACTGTTAACACAACTGCTGAAAGATCATTATTTTATCTACAAATAGTTGAGATCCTCCCTAAGTTGTTGACATACCTATTATGTACCAACCTTACACAGGGAGAGCATGTAAACTCCATACAGAAAGGCCAAGGAACAAGGTTTTTGTTTTTTTTATGTTTTCAACATCTCAGTCGCTGTTCACCAACATATTTAAGCTTAATGTTAATGCTTAACACTGCAGAGAGCAGTGCATCAATGCATTACCATACCAGTGTTTTCCACAGGCTTAGATTGTTCTTGTGGTACTGAAAAAATTACAAGTAGTCAGCGATCCCGACACAGGCTTAAACACCAGATTTGCTTCCAAATATAAACATTATGATGACATATACTCAGGTGGTTTGGGCAATTCCTGTTGGCAAATAATCTGCTGAAGCCAGTTGACCAGTAATTGTTTGGAGGGGATGCTGTTAAGTAAAACAAGCTCAATATACCAGGCTAGCCTGCACAAGTAAATTAGACGGTTTGGAAACATGGCATTCTAATGCATTCATTTGCTTACCTTCTGTCTATTTTAAATGTATTTGGTTTCTGTTTTTGAGTTACCCTGATATAAAAACTTGCCATCGTGTGTACTGTTTTTTACAATGTTTGAGCAAAACACAAAGTGAACAGGTGTTTTCCAGCTGCAAGTAAGAAATGAAGAAAGAGGTGGCTTATTTGTACATTCATATGTATCTATCTATGCATAGTAAATGAGTTGAAGGTGCAGAGCTACATCAGTTCCATGTTTGCATTAAGGGATGTTTTCATTAAAAGTACCACTTCTAAATTTCTAATATTGCTGCTGAGCAGATGTGAGATTAAATTAACTTCCACTAGTTTGTACTGGTTTTTTGGCACAGTGAAGGCACAGAGCCACGCAAACCCATATAGTCACAGGGCCTCACAGCAACAAAAATTTCTCAATGGCCCCTGTTTTGTCCCAGGCACTTGTCAGGAAAAACAAAGGACCAGACCAGGCTAAACTGATTTCCCCAGCCTGTTTGGAGGAAACACACACAAATATACAATGGCCCTGACTGTGAGCTCGTCGAACAAAGAGTCCAGCAGCAGCAAGCAAATGCCAGAAAAAAAGCTTTCACTTGTTGTTTCTCAGTATCTGGAGATCGGTCCATTGGAAAGGCCTGTCTCTGGCTGTCAAAACAGAGACACACAGATACAGACATATACACTCACGTACGGATAGATATTCACTGACACACAAAAAGAACCTCGGAGACAGAGAGGACAGATGCACATCAAGGAAATGAAAAACATGCAGCCAGGGAGGATAATTAAACGAGCAGGGAGTAGAAATGAGAGCAGTTGAGCAGTTAGATAATGGCTCTAAGTGTGTGTGTGGGTGTGTACATATGTGTCTTGCTGACATGGTGAGTGTTGTCTGTTTGTGTGTGTGTGACAGATCAGACCCCAGGGCTGTTTGCTGACCAGCTGCTGTAGAGTGATTGGCTTGTTCTTTTTTGAATGACAGCAGCTCTGGTGTTCCAAAAGCAGCGAGACGGACTGACGTTCAGCTTCCCTCATTATTTTTGTTTTCCAAGTCAAGTTTTCACTCATTGCTTTGCACTTATCTCATGGATTTCCAGTCTCATTTGACCACTTTTCTCCATTTTCATCTATCCAAAGCTTCTCTTACTAACTTTTAAAAACTTCATGTCCAGTTTTCTAAAACGAGCTGAACCATGAATCTGCTTCATTTCTAGGATTAAAGTTTTGGACAGAAATGCACACATCCATAAAGGCATGATCACACATACACACGCACATATACTGAGTAAAATCTCCAACTGGCCTCAGGCCCTTTGCAGCCTTTGTTGCCATAAATTTCTTCAGTTCTTGATTAAACAAAACGTCAGTGTGCAAGCTCCTAAGACTCCTAAGGCCCCTATACATGCATGCACATGCACAGAGGCTTAAACAAACTATCAGACACACGCACACACACACTTTATGCAGTGACACATACAGTTCCAATTACTCGTTGGTTTCCTGGTTAATGATTTGACTTTGGAGTAGGGGGAATTAAATGGTTGACTTGGCAGATTTTTGCAAGGTGTTCAGCATCTGAGGGATTTTACTCATCGTCATTCTCCTCTTTTCACTACCCCGCTTTCTGCCCTCCACTCCGCATAGCAATGTCTTTGAATTGAGCTGTTCATTCAGCGAAGCACAGATAAGTGCAGAATAGCGGCATGAACACAATAGAGAAAAAAAAAATTGGAATGGGGGGATTTAGCTTTTTAGTGGAGACAAAAATGGTTTAGTTCTTTTTCTTTCTCTCCCCTATGAATTGACAATAGCAATGAGATGAAGGTCTGGAGTTTGGACAAAAATAAGTCTCCGGCATACACCTAACCAAAACATCAGAAGATAGAGAGCATTATTTTCCCTCTTTATTATTATTACTATTTAATTTCCAATTATGAATTGGTAGTTGTAGCCCTTGTAACTCAATGAATATCTGTCTCATTCTGGGGGACATTTTCAACTGGGGATCATTTTTTCAGATGATATTGATATTGATGAAAATGGTAAATTGTGAATACAGCTCAGTTTTTTTAACAAAATAAAAAAATGAAGGAGCATTTGGTCTCAAAAAGTATGATGTACACTTCTCCAATTGTGCCAATATCTCTATGAAATGGGAGATGGTGTGGATTGTCCACTAATTGGAATGCTGGTGGTGCGATCCTCAGCTCTTCTTGTTTGCCCCACATTGTCCCTGAGGTATCATCTGTGTGTGAATGTATGTAGCTTGTTTTGTGAAAGGTGTTGAATGATCAAGGCTTGAAAAATGCTAAATCAGTGTATTCCATTTACAATGGACTTGAATTGAAATTTTTAAAGGTTTAACAGTATTCCCTTTACACGAGTGAAGTCGCTACTTGATCTCAAGCAGTTATTTATGAAAAGCTAGAAGAAACTTGACATTAAAACTGCAATGTACACTTTTTGTTGACAAAAAAAAAAATATTGTGTCTCACTTTGGCTGAAAAAGAAAAGTAAAGATTTTCTCAAAGTCAAGTCATGCTATTTGCTTAGGAACAAGACGTCCTATCACAGTCATAGCATAGGAACCAGTAATGAGAGCATGTTCTCATTATTGCTTCCTCTTGTGACATGACCAGTAGGCACGCTGTATTACCAACAAATGTCATTTTTCATGGTTTGCAACATGCAGACAGATCTCAGTGAGTGCTTCTTCAAAAACAGGATACTACCATTGAGCAAGTCACTTAACCCAGGTTTCAGAACGGGAGCACCTGCAGAGAGTAAAGGCTGCGGTTAAAATATTCTGAAGGGCTCCCTGATGAGTCCTGTGGAGCTGTGTAAATTTAAAGCTGGTTAGTAATAAAAACAGTGTTTGTGTTTTCAGTTAACCTTTCCAGGATAAATAAAGATTAAAAATGAAAGTGAGGGACAGTCGAAGTTCAGTGGCTGAGCTTACTACGAACTCTTGACCCTCCCCTTCTTTGCAGATAACATATCTTCTGGGGTACATTCTCGGGTCACTGAGGAGCCAGCTCAGAGCTCAAAGCAGACTGTCTGAGCAGCCTCTTTCCCCTGCCTCACTCATCCTCTGCCCTTCCCACTCCTTGCGTTATCTGAAATAACACATTGCCGCTTAGCGACTTGCTCTCATCTAGTTACCTGCTGTGTTATTAATGATGCCTCTTCACAATGGTTTGTGCAAACCGCTCAATGCATATGTGCGTAGACGAATAGCACAGGAAGCAGGGTTGTGCTGTGTGTTTGTGTTAATTTGACTGAGAAGGGGGAAGCACAGAGGTGAAAATAGTTTAGGGACTGTGGTGAGGTGGATTAGTGGCCAGTTAGAGGTTCTTCCCATAATGTTCCAGGCCAAGTGAAGGTGGATATACTCAGCAGGAGGAGCAGAGGACAGGAAGAAAAGAGGAAATAAAGCAAGAAGGCAGGAGTTGATAGAGGAGATCATGTTAACCATTGTCTCTCTTGAGAATATTGATTATCTGATGGCTTCCTATGCTGTCAGACAGCTTTCTTTTTGTGTCTATTTTCTACCGTGTTAAGAAGGAAACATTTTGGAAGGCTTTTAACACATCCTTCACACATTTAGCTATTTCTCTCTGCTTGTAACCATAACACCATAAAAATCAAAGCAAAGTCATGTACAAATCAGAAAACAAGATTGAATGTGCTGTATGGAGATTCACTCCAGTAGCCTGTCATTGAGATCTGGCGTCCATCCACTCACAGCAACGATGCATGAAACAACAAATGGAAGCAACTCATGCTGTCAAGTGATGATGAATAGAAATCAGCCTGCACATGTTCCAATTTGAGACAATTCATAAAAAGTGGACATTGCCATCATTTTGTCATCCGCTGTTATGTAGGCATAAATGTTGAGGGCCTGAATTTGTCTGACCATCAATGGTTTGAGTTTTGTAGCCAAAAATGATCTGCAAGGGATCGATCTGACTGAGAATGTGGCTGCTGAGAGAGATTAGACATGAAGGCTTTTTTCCCATAAGGGTCTAGGAAGTCAGATGAAGTTGCATTTTGTAGTGAAATGTTAAAATCTGGAAATTTTACATTGGATTGTCCAGAGTTTTTAGCACGGGGACATTGGAATTTAGAAGTCTAAACTCTATTTCTGTGGTTAAAAAGAATGTTCATTCCCCAACTTTCTTAATTATACATAACAGAAACAAGAGACTAGATGCACAAGGGAAAGAAATTGCAAAGCTCTTACTGGGTCTGCACTTCCCATTAAGTTGTCTAAGAGCATTTAAAAAAAAAAGGTTTTATTGTAGCTTACTGCAATTTTTTTTTTTATCAACTGTATTAATATTCAGTTGCTTTTAAAGTCATGTTTCTGTTTGCTTGAAGTTGTTCTTCATGCTTTTGAAGTTGCTTTTAAAGTCATGCTTCTGTTTTCTAATCATTGCACTCATGCATCAATTTTTCCCTTAGTTTGGTAATAATTACTGATGTATCATTAAATCTTATATATCTCATTTCAATGTTTTATGTCACAGATGCACTTATAGTACAGATCAACAACACTTGAAAAGCATGATTTCTACTGAATGCTATCATTTCTATGAATAATGAACTAACACAAATACACTATGAAGTTCTGCAGAGGAATCTTCTTACTTGATCTATCTTGGCACTCGACATTCCTGCAGCATGTTGGACATTTTAAAATGTGGGATCTATAAAGATTGATTTAGTTTTGGAGCTAACCTCAAGTAGCTAATTGACTAATTGCATTTTTCAGCCCGAGAAGTTCTAGTTATGTCCTGATTAGTCATTGTTTAAGCACTCAGGACTTCAGATTAAATCAGGTGCACTGACCATGACAGATGACCATGGCTGAATTACCCCTAAACCTGCTTTCTTGTCATTTTAATACTTATTGGTAACAGCTACTACGTAGAACCGAGTGTTGATGTGGCAAGAAAATAAAATTCATCAGTTATAAGCCCTAGACTCGGATTTCAACCTAAAAATAAATGGATACCAACATAGATTTTCTTACATCATGAATATCAAAATATCATGAATATGATATTTTGTTTCCTCTTGAAATCCTCTTCAGTTGAACTGTGGTGAACATTTTAGTTGCAGACTTGATAATTATTTGTGTTTTATGGCAGGAAGTGATCACTGGAACAAATACTCTTTTATACATCTGGAAGAGTTGTTTAACTGTATGTGGCTTTTAAATAATACATTTGTGTGTGTGTGACTGCATTCACAGGCTTTCTCTGGAAACTCAAACTCTGAGAGTGCAGTTCGTCATGAACTGCAGCAGGGAATCGTGGCTCGCTTCCTTAGGCTCATCCCGCTTTCCTGGAGCGAGGAGGGACGGATTGGTCTCCGCATAGAAGTCTATGGATGCTCCTACTGTGAGTGGAGATGATCACATTTACAAAAAATGTTTTTTTCCACATGTCCTCACTTCAATATTTCCTGTTCACACTGATACAGATGGTCTCACACCTTTAACAACTGAAGTTGAAACACATGATCAGACTGAACAATGACAAAAGATGTTGCTATTGCACATTAAGAGAGTCACAGCAATTGCACATAGCTTGTGTCAGCTGTGAGCACACTGATAAACAAAAGAAAACTTGTATAAATAGATATATTCAGTTTGTTACTTTAGCATTGAAGTTATTGTCCCTTCAGAACCCGCACAAACACACGCTCTAAACCTGGTCACACAACAAGTAGTATTATGATTTATAATTATGGATACACGTGGAGAGCCTAATGATGGTTTGTCATCTCCTTTCAAGTCACAGTGGGGTGTTCTTTATTATGGACTTTTTAATATTGGATTAAATCATAAGCCCTGTGTAAAAATCCGCCTGGACACATAAAGACACAAAAAAAACAGTTTCCGACTGGCAGACATACACAGACACTCACCAACTGTCTTGATTTCTACCAAATGCATCATCTGGGGAACTGACTCTCATGAAGTCGCCGTGCTATCATCCTATTAAAGTCTGCCAAATTGATTTAGATAACAATTTCAATTAAGGCTCTGCATAAATTACTGTTATAAGTGACACACGTACATCTTTCATTCTGGAGAAGCTATTATATTGTGTGTATGTTTGTGAGTCTGTGTGCTCGTGTCTGTGAATACAAGGGCATGCATTGTATTCCAGTCAGTCCACAGTTTCTTTGATTATATTTCCCTTGTTTCATTTTCTTGCCATATCAAAAGAAGCAAGTCAGTAATTATAAGGATGACAAGATGTGCAACGCATTTCAAATGCAGAAACACACATATATGTGTATGTGTTTTTGCAGGCAAATAGAACAATGCATGTGAAAATAAAGCCCATCATGTACGTGTACAACCACACTTAAAAGCTTTACCTTGGAATTAAGATACTTATGTTACTCGACATGTGACAACATCCGCCCTTCCATTAAAGGGATAATCCGATGTAAAATGCACTTTAGATCAATTTACGGGATGTTGGGAGTACATACGTTGAGTTGACATCAAAATCATGTCATTCGGATGTGTTTTGAGAATTTCGATTTTACCGTTTTTAGCCAAAAGTCGTTAGCCTGGAAGTGAGAGGGGCATATCATTTCGCCGCTACAAAACGCTATTTTTATACCTCTTCCACAGCTCCAAACAACATAACACTTACGTGGTAGTGAGTAGAGGGTCCCTAAAGCCAAACCGAAGTGTCCCGAGGTCTTCATGTGGTCGGATATAGAGTCCAGAATGAATTTAATCAAGCCAGTACCTTTCCGAAAATGTTGCTGCTGCAGCTGCCGCTAAAGACCGTGGTGAAGTTGGTTTGATATTGGATATTCGGATATTCAACAGATATTCACAATAAGGAAATAAGGTGTCTTTTTTTTCCAATACCTCCCAAGCCTAGTGACTTCAGCCTCCGAGCAGAGGACGTTATTTACCGCCACATGTCGGGAACTATAGTGCTCTTGTATTCTCCGCATATGTTCTTCGGCGGCATCCCACGTTGTAACCATCCACACCCCGTAAAATAACATCTCCATGAACTGCATATACAATTGCAAAAACGAGTCCTCAAGGTGTATTTAACCCTACCTCCGACGCATGGCTTGTGCCTACGTCATTGTACACGCCCAGCATTTTATGTGTTTCGTGTGACGCTCTGCCACTAGGCAATGCCCCCTGAACTCGGCTTCAGGCGACACGGGTCACCAACACGCCAAGCTTTCACATTGCTCGACGCGGGTCGAAGGTGCAATTTGGACCCGCTAAGGTAGCGGGTCGCAGTGTGAAAGGGGCTATTGTAGGTGTTATGAAGTATGACATTTTCTTAAGAACGTATTTACTGAATTAAATTTACTTACGTCTAAGCAACAGTATGGCTTCAGCAAAATAAAAAATCTGTTTTTCTACAAAAAAATCTCTATTTCTACATTTCTTTATATTTTCATTGATTAATTTAAGGGGATCAAATTTGTGAGCTTTTCTGGGGTCTGCTAAGATAATTTCATAATTCATGAGAAATGTTTGCCTATATCTTACCAAATACATTATAAAGCATGGTATTTAAGCAACGGTGTTCAACAAGAGATTTTTCTCAAGTTTAGCAAAAGAAATGGAGAACAAATCAGTATCTTGCTTGATGTGGTGTTAAGTAGAAGCCGTAGTAACCTATTTATTTCCGAAGTGGGCAACTTAGCTTTCTCCATTTACAGTTCCCCTTTTTTCAGCTATATACACCTGATAAAGCAATGCAGTACAACACAGAGATGTCCTTTACAAGTTTACAGCAGAAAAGGCTGAAGTTTGGCAAAATGTTCTTCATTTGCCAAATTAAAAAGAGAACGTAAGACCTGTTAATTTACTCTGCAATACTACTGGGGGAAAAAAATTGTTTCTCGAGCTGAATGAGCATTTCTGAAGGATACAAATTTTGCTCTCCTGATGTTGAAATCTGTTAGATGAGATACATAATAAATACATAATCAGGCAAACCCATGCTTACAACTTTGATATCAGTGATAACGAAGAGAGAGAGAGAGAGACACATCCACTTACACACGCACACACACACACACACACACACACACACACACACACACACACACACACACACACACACTCCTTCATGGTCAGTGCATCATATTTCAGAGGTGTCTGTCAGCTGCGTTTTGAAGCCTGCAGTGCTTTCTCATGATTACCCTGTCACTGCTCCTTTTTCCAGCATTCAGTCAGAAAATGAGAACACAGACATTTGTCTGTTCGTCTCTCCATCCTTCACTCCCCGACTCCTCAGTTCTCTCACAATCAGCCCCTCATAAATGTTTTTCTGCTTCCCAAACAAAAGATAAAAGAGTGAAGAAATACACTAATGGGCTACGTTGTGTTGGGCTATGACAAAGAAAAGGAAGCACAGGAAAAGAGGAAAGCACAAAAGGAGAAGTAGTGGGAGGAGAAGAAACTAGATAAATATAGATGTTATGTTCCCTGCATAATCAGTTAATGTATTGGTTGTAGATTATAATTCTTGGTTTTGAAAATATATGATAATTAAATGCAATGCCATGTTATGACTCATCTAGGATTGTGCAATAAGAGGTAGTGTGTGTTCATGTACATCTGTGTTTGTGTCCGTTAAATGCAAACTGGAAAAATCTATTGTTTTACAGTCGAGGTGGGAAATAAGAAAAAACCAAGTGGAACCAACATGCGAGATAAAGTGCAAGTACAAATGTACTTCTTATCCAAACACGATCACTCTCATGCACATATCACAGCTGACTTCAACCTGTGACCTACTTACACCAACAGACAAAATCGGTTGTCAGGATGATGTATCACAATCATCATTTGCCAAGTCTAAGAAATGTACTTATGTAGATTTTGTTTATGGGTAGGTTCTATTTTCAGAGCAGGACTGGATCCAGGCACATTCACAGTTTTATGAGAGACAACACTGTAAGTAAGCTCAAGGGTAAAGTAATTATGAAAAAAAGAATATCAAGTTAAAGTGAGTATTGAGGTGCAACTGAAAGCTACTTTCATTACAGATAACCTGATTCTAATGCTCAACCGACAAATCAAAGAAGCAAATATGATAAATCCATATGAAAATCGAGCAAGTTTGTTTGGTACAGTCAGGTCATGCTGTGGATGACCTGCTTTTGTCTTCTCAGACTCTAAATTCGCTGCTTGCGCAGTGACGCTTGTTCCACGGACACTCTCAAACCTCATAACTACTACAGGCCACTTAAGTGCACCTTCAGCTTACATTAATCAGGTGCAAGTGAAATTTCTGTGGCATTACTTGTATTAGGCAGTTATCCAACATAACTTTCAAAAGGCATTTAGCATTAAATTTGGCAACATTAAATTAGTATAAACATGGCAAATTTTGCCATCTCTAAATGTAAAAGAATGTTGTTATATGTATCAGCTTATCACTTTATCTAAGTTCTATCTGCATCACATTTGCCTCCCTCTTTCTTTCTCCCCATCATTCAGTGAACCATAGCTGAGGGGTCACCACCGTCTCTGCACAACCAGATCTACTGTTACTTCTAAAACAATTGGAATACCACCACTGTCTGGACCATAAATGTGACAGAAGAAGTAATCAAGTGAAGTTATGGAAGTCAGAGTGGAAACTAAACAGATAAAAATAAAAGTAATTGTTTAGACAAGGGTGTAAGGGAGAAAGATGAAAGTGGAGAGAACATCAAAGTGAAGTAAAGCAGCCAAAGACATGGGAAGACATAAGTATCCATTTGGTGTGAGATGTCTATTGTGGCAGGTATACTTGTGGTTTAAATGAGAAAGCAAGGAAGCACTTTAGATTGAGGAACATCGTGACTGTGCATGAGTGTTTCTGTGTATATGAGGATCTGATCCATGCAAGCTGTGATATCCTATCATATCCTGAACACTCCTCTCTACCTCCTCAACCCTATCACACCACACCGGCACACAAATGTTTTCTCCACTAACCACTTGAGTAGTTTGGGTGAGGATAAAAGACTGAAGAGGTGTCTCTAGCACTGCACTTTATTTTTCTTCTGAAAACGTCTTTCACTCTGTTTCACTTTATATTGCAGTTATAACAGCACTACTTAGAGTCTGTAGCAAATATCCAAGCAGTTATACTTGTTGTTGCATTTGAAAAGTACAAGTTGTTGGTAAGGGCTGCACGCCTCACAGCAAGAGGGTTCCTGGTTCGAATCCCGGCTGGGGCCTTTCTGTGTGGGGTTTGCATGTTCTCCATGTGTATGTGTGGGTTCTCTCCAGCTACTCTGGCTGCCTTCCACCACCCAAACCACATGTTTAAGGTTAATTGGTAACTCTAAATTGACCCTTGGAGTGAGTATGAGCTTTGTCTCGTCTGTCTCTGTGTGGCCCTGTGATGGACTGGGGACCTGTCCAGAGTGCCCAATGTTGGTAAAATTTACAATGAAATTGGTATATTCACATCTCCTAGTAAGCTAGGTTGATGTGTGAATAAGCCAACATGTATAGGCAGTGGCATCTTATTCATCCATCCATATTTTCATTATTTACACATATTTTTTCTGACAAAATATTCTTGGTGAAAAAGGCATATTTTGTATTTTTTGCAACAATCTTACACACATTCTGAAGTAGGTAGTAAAATCCTACAGAAAATCTTTTACCGCAGATGCAAAACACTGATTATCAGAGCAGTTAAGAATTGCATGAAATCAATCTATTCATATCCAAACACATTACCGGTCCTTATCCTCTGCCCTTTGTCATGTTGCGCTGCCATGTTCCTGCAGTAGTCCATATGCCTCAAACAGTACCGCAGCACTAGAATGTGCCCTTTCACATTTTTTCACTGCAATCACAGTTTTCCTGCACACTTTGAAGTGGGGAGGTATTCAGTTGGTTGTCACCAGCAATTTTTTGCTGCTAGATATCACTGCGTCCTACGCACTGGATCTTTAAAGCTGGTAATTAAACGAGCCATAAGATTACATTTCAACAGGCTCTTTGCATATTCATATATTAAGCTTTCTAGCATTACTATGTGGGTGTGCATGCAATTTTTGTAATTAAGATCTGCAATCTCTATTAATTTAATTTACACTAACCATGTCTCTGATGTGGGTCTTGTAGGGGCGGACGTCATCAACTTTGATGGTCAGGGTGTAATCTCATATCGTTTTAAGGTAAAAGGTTTATCTATTTATTTATTTTTTGCTTGTTT
Organism: Odontesthes bonariensis; assembly: GCF_027942865.1. Taxonomy (NCBI): domain Eukaryota; kingdom Metazoa; phylum Chordata; class Actinopteri; order Atheriniformes; family Atherinopsidae; genus Odontesthes; species Odontesthes bonariensis. Next base: position 15,582,056 of record NC_134525.1, read on the forward strand.
GTTTTTTCAAATCTCTGTGCTAAATAATCATTCTAGCTCAGTCTTTTCAAAAATCAAGATATAACAGAGAATTTGATGCGATCTAAATATGAATGTTATTCATATAGTAAAGTAAAAATAAATATTTTGTAGTGATATCATGATAGACCCTTTTTTTATGAAAACCATCCATCTGCGGTGTTAACATAAACCCGGTGCGGGGGTTTATGTTGTTTGCTTACATTTGCGCAGGTGAAGAAGATGAAGATCATTAAGGATGTGATTGCGCTGAGGTTTAAGACATCAGAAAGTGAGGGTGTGATTCTCCATGGGGAGGGTCAGCAAGGAGACTACATCACCCTGGAGCTTCACAAGGCCAAGCTCCTGCTGCAGATAAACCTAGGTGAGCTGAAAATGTGTGTCATTATGGAGATGCATGTTTTCTCTGTCATTCATTGGATATTGATTGAGTGTCAGAAGTGTATAACCATCAGTACGAGTTTAACAATAACTAAAATTTGTTCCATTTCTTTTAAGTTAATTTGATCTTTTAAAAGTTAAGCTGTTTATTTTTCACATCTGTGAACAATAGCTCCCAATCATTTACTGTCCGTCACCTGTGTTGCTTACAGAACCTAGTTTTAGGATTGCAACTGCTGCAGCTATATAACATTGAGGTAAAAAAAGAAAGTCGGTCAAAGAAAAGTTTGATGTGTTATTTGAGCCAGTGTGCAATCTGTGTATAGTTTTGCTCTCATGTTTGTGAGGAGGACATAATGTTAGCCCAATGCACCATCTGCTATGAATTTGAATAAGCTGGTTGACTTGTCTGTATTTTGTATTTGTGAAAAACTTACCAAACACTTTATGGAAACCCACGGAGAATGTTAATGTATAGTCAGGTCACATTGTATGACATTGAATTAGTAAATCATAAAAGTCACGTGAAAAAATGTGTTCACTGATCTGTATTCAGCTGCTGTTCACACGTTTCACTAACCATATTCTAATAAATCAAGTTTTGACATACTTTCAGTGTTAAGTGGTTGCATTTGTAACACATTTTTACATGTGCATTGCAGGCAGTAACCAGTATGGCTCTATACTGGGCCATACATCTGTGACCACTGGCAGCCTCTTGGATGACAATCACTGGCACTCAGTGGAGATTGAAAGATACCGTCGTAACGTCAACTTCACATTAGATAGACACACTCAGCACTTCAGGACCAATGGAGAGTTTGACCATCTCGATTTGGACTATGAGGTGAGGAGTAAACTATTATGAGCAACACAGAACTAAAGCAAGTAATTAAAAGTTATCCCAGCAGTTGATGAAGGAATGAATCCAACCTATAAACCTAATTACATATGGTATGTAAATGTAGATGATGAGTAGGTGGTATTCATACAACTGTGTAAATAATGTTTGCTATGTACTTAAATTATTTTTTATACTGTAACTCTGTGTCTGTATAGACAAAAAAAAATCCCCTTGACATTTTCATCGAAAAGCCTTTTGAGTGGCCGAATGTTTTAACAGTAGTAATCTTGATGCGCAGTTATGGGTAAGTACAGTTACAAAAAATAAGTGGTAGACTATGGAAGCAGTGAATTTCTGAAATGTCAATTGATTTATTCTGCCATCTCAGTTTTGCATGTGAAGTCTTATGATGACATCATTGAAGATCATTGATCATTGAAGATCTGCCTGTAATGCTCAACTGGCGACTGCATAAAATAAGAACATGATAATAGTTTGTTTTTCACTTCCAATCCTCCAGTGCACGGGTACCCTGCTCATTGAACAAATAGTCACATTGTTAAAGGAACACAGAGCAAAACAGGGCTGGAGCACACAGACAACTTGAGAAACTAGTTTGCAGCCTTAGCTTCACTTTGCACATTGTTTTGTAATTGTATGGGTTTTAACTTAAGCGTGGAGGTGAGCTACAGGCTTCTTGAAAAACTCAATGAGAACTGAATGTGTTCAGATACAATCTGAACCCTCAAAAACAGCTGGGAGTCTAAAAAAAGTTGCGCCATACCTAAGTCAAGGGATGAGTTTGTGAAGCTCTTTTTTAAGCTTCTGTATCATCTTCTATATCCCTGTTTCAACTTCATTCCTTGTGCTCATGCACTTTACTGATTTGCAACTCCATTTAAACTTCTCATCACTGGTGATCAGTACGGTACACTGATACCACACAGGAAATTAGATATTGGTTTCTCACTGTGCTGCGGTGCTAATCCATAAAACTCATATAATTAATGGAAGCCGGTAATGGAATGCAAAGACTTCAACTAATAATTCTGAAAACAGGAAATTTATTTTGGAATGCATGTCGATATGAGCGTCTGCATGCATGTGTACAGTGAGACTGTATGTGGCAAAATGCATGTGTGTGTTTGTATTGATATGCCTGTGCATAACTGTGTGCACTTTACAGGGTATTGCTGATGTGTCTGATCTACTGTACTGTTAAGTAGGATTCTGAGAAATGGGGCAGGACAAAGCACAGTCCAATTAAAACTGAAGCTGTTGAATTAAGGGATCTTCAGAGAAATCAATTCACTGCATAAACTGTTCCAGTAGACGGTGTGTGTGTGTGTGTGTGTGTGTGTGTGTGTGTGTGTGTGTGTGTGTGTGTGTGTGTGTGTGTGTATGTGTGGTGGGGGTCAGGAGTGAGACTGACAGAGATGTGTCTCTGGTGCATTCTGATTCCATCCTTGCAGTGGTGTTGGCAGATTAAGCCCCTTCACAGATTGCAAAATTATGACCAGCTTTTAGTCAAAGTGTACCTCTGAGCTCCACTTACTCTACACACTCCATCTTATGTGTGTGTGTGTTTGTGTGCACGTCTGTACGTCTGTACGTTTGCAGCTTCCATTTAAGCCCGTAGAATAAATATCAGGGTGCATCTGAGTCTACCCTTGGCAGTAATTACCAAGACTACTGGACCATCACCAAAGACATACACAACAAAAACTTGCACACATAAATACAGATAGACAAATCAGCTGGCAGTTGCACACTGCTCTCCATCATCTTTGCTTGCTTCAGGGCTGAGAGCTGTGTCTGAAAGAGAAAAAAAAACAGAACACATGTACAAATGTAGAGAATTATGAGGCACGGTTTACATTTTCCTCAGTTCTTTGTCCTTCAGGCACTGCCACCAGATGCATGTTTATTAATATCCTTAGTTGATATTTGTTTTCTTGCTTTTTTGTTTTTTTTGTTTTTCATATTCTGTAGCACTCTGAGGTTCGGAAGAATGTAAAGTGCATTATAAATAAATCCATTATTATTATTATTATTATTATTATTACTCTCCGTGTCCTCACATCAGTGCTCTAATCATCACATCTGTTTCCAACAAGCTATTGCCTTCTTCCTTCTTCTTCCCTCCCCGCTTCCTTCGTCACATTACACAAACTTTAATGTCGGTCTGCATGTAAAGTGTATGTATCAATGAAGATTTATTCTCAAGGATCTGGTTGAAAATGTGGTGTCGGATCTATCATTATTGCTTTTGTAACACATTTCAAATAATGTACATTTGATTTCAGGGATTTATAGATAAGACATAGATCGTTCACCTGCGTGTATTCACATATAGTATCTGGTATATGACATTTGTCAACAGCACAATATGATGCCAGCATAATGGGAAGTTTTAGACTGTTTTTAGATAATGCTTCTCATTTTGCTGTCATGTTGTAGTCTTTAAATTGAAGTGCCAAGTCTAGACTTTAATTAGTATTAGCTTTACATCTGTAGTGGAGGGGAAAAAAAGCTTTATTGAGATCTAACTTTTATGACACAAGTAAAAAAAATAAATAAATAAATAAACATTTAGGTAAACATCACTTGCTGTGTCGTCATTAGGGGTATTTCTTTAAAATGCAAATGATTTTCAGGTTTCCTCTTGTTCTGATGGGTCCACCAGGACATTTGCTATTTTCCTCTAGCTGGTTAAAGAAAACTTAAACTGAAGATCCAAATGTCAACTTTAACTTTGAGTCAAACCTGAACCATTTAAACTCTCCTGTTCATGATATTAACAATTGGCAGCCAAAGAAGGTATTAGCAGCTAATAGTCAAACCAATTATATTTGAAACCTTCCAATTAGGGAATTATGTGTTTTAGAGGAACACATTTTACAAGCAGTAATTTCAATGTTGAAGTCAGCCTACTCCACTTACACCCCAAACTTGGCACCTTAATGTAGTATTCATTATTTTACTCTGCAACTAAGACCCTCACACAAATGACTGTATTAGCATAATTTATAGAAGTAACCAGAATGGCTAATTGAATGTAAAATACACCTTCATGTTTTTTTTGTTGTTAGTTTGTTTCTGTTTTTACTCTTCATCTCTTTTTACCTCTTTGTCTTCTGTCTCTCTGTAGTTGAGTTTTGGAGGGATGCCATACAGTGGAAAGCCAGGGGGAGGCGGGAGGAAAAACTTCAAAGGCTGCATGGAGAGCATCAACTACAATGGAGACAACATTACAGACCTGGCCCGACGAAAGAAGCTAGATACTTCCAGCTTTGTAAGGGGGATTTGCATTCACACTCATGCACACACATAAACAAATTATTTGCGGAGATTCATAATTAACCAGGCACTTCAGCGACTGGTTAATTATGAGCTGTCAGTGACCCTTCCATGTGTTTAAACTGCTGTCTTCGTTCTCACTGTTATCATGACCGTAACCAACAAAGACAGGATTTCACTAAAGTGACTCATATTGACATATTATGTGTCTGTCTTTTTTGTCATCAAATGGACCACACACTGGAAGAATGGTGAATTCAATTTCAATTTCAATTTAAAGTGTTTTGCTATCCCCGTAATTAGATAAAAACATTCCCTGACACATTCTCCCTGATACAGTCATAGGCAAAAGGAAGGCCAATCCTGGTTCGAAAAAAAAAAAAGAAGTTGTTAGGTTGTCTTATCATTGCCGACCATATCACCATGAGTTAGAAATGACACATTTTTCAACATTTCAAAGGGAACATATTCAGGGGAAAAAAGTTTTTATTTCTTTGGTAGAAAACTTAAACAGCTCAAAAACACAACCTGGGTACTTTATTTGGAGACCCTAGATCTGAAAATATCTCTCACAGATAGCTATCTTGCATCTTAATCTTTATCACCCCTCAAAATCAACTTTAAGTCGTGCTACATTTGCTATTCTTATAGAGTGAACTCTTGGTCTAGCTCCTTTGCTTTGCTGTTAACAGCTAAGTACACAGAAGTTACACAGTTGTCTTAAGAAAGAAATAACCCCTTGTTACTTTGTTTAATGTTTAATTTCCATTGTAGGAAATTCCAATTTCTAATTTGCATTCTTTAATTGTTTTGTTTTTTATTCTTGTCCCTATTTAGAAGTTGAAAGGAGGCAGGGTCACCAGTCAATGATAGGGCCATACAGAGAAAAACAACCATACATGCTCACACTCACTCTTAGTGACCATTTAGAGACACCAATTAACCTAACAAGCATGTTTTTGGAGGTGGGAGGAAGCCGGAGTACCTGAAGAGAACCCACGCATACACAGAGAATTATGAGATGGTTTTATGAGTGGCGTAATAATCTTCACTGCCAACCCCTTGGGCATTTAAGCTTTCCTACCTGTGATTTGTTGTTTTATCAGTCTTGTACCTTAAAGAGCATGATCAATACCAGCTGTTCTTGCCTGCAATGCAGATGAGACAAAATGTAAGTATTTGAGAATAGAACTGCTCGGCGAATATTTTTTATCAGTTTGGTGTGGAAGTGTGAGTCGGGTTTTCTGTTTGTGCTCCTATTAGCTCTCAGGCAAAGAACTGTATGCTCTCTGAAATGGTTGTAACGTACTTCAAGAGTTAGCGAGTGCAGCTTGTGTCCAGATTACATTTGCATAGCAGCTCGAAGCTATAGGACATGTCTCAACTACAGGACACCCAGGATAGGAGTTCAAGGGGAGTCAAGCTGCTCACTCCCTAAAATAAGTTTCACCCTGAACTAAAAGTGAAAACAAAAATCTGTCAAAGCTATTCATGAAGAGAGCTTCATATTTTGAGAAGGAAATGTTTCAGTGTTTTTCAGTTGTATTTTGATCAAAGCATGTCACAGACAGGGAAATGCTTCCTGCCAGCTACAAATGCATCGGATCTTCTTTGGAGGTTTGGGATCATTATCTTGTTGTGAATCCTTGTTTCTTCTTCTTCTGTTGTTTGCACAGTGTGATGGGTTAATTAGGAAATATCCCAGTATTAAGTCAAAAGCATTGTGCTCTCTGCCAGTAAAATGTTCTCTGGGTTGCTAGCTACAACATGAGCCCAAAGCATTATAAGTCCACCCCCGGTCTAAATGGTAAAAGTTGTGAAATTCTAACCTTTATGCCCATGCTCCAAACACGGTGGTCAAAAAGTTGTTTTTTTAATTTATCTATTGTCAGGACCTGTTTCCATCATTTATCATCCTTACTTAGATGTTGAATTGCAAATGCTGGATTTTGCTGCAAGGACGAAGGAAAGATATAAAATGAGGATTTTATTTCTGCAAGTTTCTTGGCACAATAGAACAGTTCACCACCACTCCACAATCTCCTAAATCTTCCTAACGGTCTTTTTTCCTCCAGTCAAACTGGGGATTTGATTGGTCTTTCCAGCAATCACACAAGCAATCCCCTCTAATAGTTTTCTTTGTTCACAAGAACTCGACTTTATTGCAACCGTTTTTGTTAACTGCCATTTCCTGATTACATTAGATACTGAAGAAAATAGCTACTTAAGAATATTTTGTTATCTTCACTATTATCCTTATTCTGCTTTCTGAGCAGTGTAAGAGGGCTAGGCAGCTGTTAATGGGAGTATGTGAGTAAAGTAAGAGTAGCTAGTATTTATTAAGCTTTGCTTCTTTTTTTTTTTTTTTACATCATCTGGCTCATTAAGTTAAGAGACCTTATTAAAACTTACCTGAGAGCTCAGAGCTCTTTTGGTGTCCAAATGATTACATAATACTCGTTTTCCCTTTTTTTTTTTTTCTTTTTTCAAATGTACAAACAGAAAATCACAATGATATAGAATTCCTGATAAGATTGTGAAAAACAATGGGCCTCATGCAAGAAAATTTTCGTATTTTTATTCTAAATTTCTCTTACTTTTTTCGTAAGAAGGTCTTGTACGAACACGCCACGTCAGATTCAACAAACGCTCTTAACTTTGGAAAAAGTGTGTAAACGACCTGCGTAAATGATGAATCACACCCGTGCGTATTTAAGGGGCACGTGCCCGAGGATAGTAAATTTGCATATTCCACGCCCAAAATGATACCATATAAGGCAGTGCTTCCTCGCTCCTGTGCCAGGAAGTGTTGAATGTTAAGTCATGAGAATGGCATCAAGGCGCAAAAAGATCAACTTTACAGGTTCTGAGATTTAAGTTCTGCTTTCAGAGATCAAAAAGGAAAATCTGTCATTTTTAGCAGTAGTAGCAGTTAAATTACGGGACCTGCTAAAGCCAAGAAATGGGAAGCAATTAGGGGTGCTGTTAATTCAATGTCACCTGTGGTTCGTAATGTCACCGAAAAAAAAAAAAAAAGAAATGGTTTAATATGAAAATAGCTTAAAAAAAAACGTCTCGCCATGGGCAGGCGCTCGATGACTGCAACTAAAGCCGTGCAGTCAGTTGTTGCCTCATCATGATGGCACTTTGATGGGGGGTCCATGAGGGGGGTTATCTGGCACCACACCTTCTGGTCTGCCTGGGCTGGTTCAGGTAGTGGGAGACCCTCGTTCATGGCAATATTGTGCAAATCTGGCATGCCTTCTCTGGGCTATGGAGCAGTTTGCCCCCCGCTGTATCGAGACACCCCCACCTGGCCTTCAGCTCAGTGCGCTCCACAACAGCACGGGTGCTTTGATGCATATATGTGTCTCGTGCTCCAATTATGATTGGTAGTCCAGCCACGGGATGAAAGTTCCTCTTAATTAGTACTTGTTGGACAGGGGTGTATGGGAATTTGTTGTACCATGGGAGATAAACTGATGAGAGCTTTGATGACCAAGGGGAGCGCACGACTCACAGAGGACTGGGACACACCCGATCTGTCTCCAATCTCCCTCTGAAAGGTTCCAGTGGCCAAAAATCCAAGGGTGGTGAGGACCTGGACGTGTGGTGGAATTGGGTTTGATCGGCGTGTTTTTCTCTGGAGTTGTGCCTCTAGCAAGCTGCATATTTGCAGCAGCACAGTCCTTGCCAGTCTTAATCGCGATGTCAGCCATTCGTCTGTCTCCGTAAGGATATCTACACGCTCTGAGCCTGACGCGCTAAGGCATCCAAAAGTAGCAAGTCAGCCACTGGTTACATTTCCCATTGACCTTGTTATATACAGATTCAAATTAACCTTCAATTAGTGCATAATTTAAGTTAAACAGAATGATGTCAGTATCATTATGGGGTATAATGGATATATTTATTTATGTTTGCTTCAAAGTAATTAAATATACAATCCATTAGTCAAGCAAACTTGATTGGAACAACAGTGGACTATTTTACGAAACTCCTACGACAGCTCTGGATCACTCATAAATTCTGTTCGTATCCGAAAGAAAACATAAAATACGAAAAGATTGGTGAATGCGCAAATTTTCTTAAATCACTTGTACGCACGACTTAAGAACAAATCTGTGCGTACGAACGGTTGTTGCATGAGGCCCAATGTTTCCTCTTTAACTTAAGGCCTCTCGGATATCAGTTTATCTTAAGTGAGATAAACTTGAAACTTGAAAAAGATTTTTTTATCTTTCCCCTGTTCCTTCTCAACAGCAGACAGCGAGTGTAACTTCTTCAATCTCTGGTTAACTGACTGAACAAATGGAGGCACTAAACAAGTTCATTAAATCCACACATCTAATTTTCTTTGACTCAAACGGCAATTTATTTCTAATCAAAACAGATCCACTCACAGATTTTAGAAAGTCAAACACATAAACACAATCAGCAGTCGTTTATAGCTCATAAGGCTGCTTAATACCGTGTGTTTGCAAATTGTTTGATCTGGAGCACAAGGCTGGGGAAGCTCAGTAGTTAGTAGTACCTAAATAAAGTAATTATTTTTGTCCAGCAGACAAAATTCACCCAAGATTGTGTTTAGCCTTCATTTAAGAGACAATGTTAGTCTAAAGAAAGATTATTCTATGATGAGTACAAGCATGATGAGTCTTTGAATCCAAAATCTGTAAGAGACGACTGATGGTGATCTTGCAGAGGCTAGATTCAAAGTATGAAAAGCATAAAAATAACATCACATACAGCCACATAAAAGATTATTTAGCTCAAGACTAATTGAATTTCTGTTGTTTCTCTTTGTTGGTCCATCTCTTTTTTTTTTTTACATCTGTGTCCTAGCAGCGTAACCTGTCTTTCACCTGTGTGGAGATCCACACCTTCCCGGTCTTTTTCAATGGCACCAGCTTCCTGCAGCTGCCAGGTCGAGCCAATCATAACACAGCGTCTGTGGGCTTCCAGTTTCGGTCGTGGAACCCTGACGGCCTTCTTCTTTTCAGTAATCTTGATGACGGCACACTGGAGATCTCCCTTGAGGATGGCAAAATTATAGTTCATGTCAATGTGTCAAAGGCAGCCAGGAACTACCGGGTAGACCTGTCATCAGGTGAGTTGGTGCACTCAGCCATCAAACTTCATGATCAAACTTGCCACATCAATACAACTATTGGCATTCTCAGTTTCTCTTGGCCTGGGCTTAATCTAATTTATTCAGATGTGTGTCTCTGTCTCAACAACTTTCCTGATGTATCTAGTCCAACAACACTAAGAAATGATTCAGGGACAGAAAGTGGTTTCTAGCAAATAAAACATATGGATATTGGTTTTCTGCTGCTACACTGAGATAATAGTTTTCTACTTTAAATCGACATTACTGATAATTATAAAAGTAAAGAAGTCAGATTTGATTGGTACTTAGTTTAACGTTTTACCAGAAACAAGCAGATAAGTTTGAAAATGCTTCATTTTTCAACAAAACTCAGTACAGCGGTGCCTTTTTTTTTATTCTTTTACTCTCGCACCTCTTTTCCTCTCACTCATCCTCTCAGAGTCTTGTTTCTTCCCTCCCCTTCCTTCTTCCCCCTATCTTTCGCTTTTCTAAGACACACTCGTTTATTCTGTCCACTGCTACTTTAATAGGCTATTATGCCCAGGGGTAAAGAGTTACCCTCTCGGCTAATTGGGCCTCAGCCCACGATTACATCAGTGTTAGAATACATGCACACAAAAATTACACATGCAAACACACACCCATTCAGTTGATGCTGTTATTTGTAGGAAGACTGCCACAGTGATATCTGGCTTCAATGACACAGTGATAAATTAGTATAGTTGTAATGAAGTGCATATTCCATCCTGCTGTAAAGGAAAGTGGTTGTTAGTATGACAATTGAGCCGAAGGTTTGTGTCCTCTTTTTCCCCTTCAGATGATGTTTGATTTGCTGTTTTGTACAGGATGGCAAAAGTGTGGATTTACTAAGAGATGCATCGTAGAGGTTGTTTTTGTGTCCTGACATGCAGGTTCTATGTTGATAGTTGCAGGGATTTGTATGTTGAAAGAGGGAAGTTTAATTGTGGACCGAAGGGATCATTTCTGTTCATTTTCATGCATGATTGCACCTACTACCAGCTCATGGTTCACTGGCTTGTTTCTGCAAAGATTCTGAGTCATCTTAGAACTTTTAGAATGAAAATATGGTTAAAATCTTTTTTTATAAATCTCAAACACAAATAGTGTGTTCACATGTGAGCTGAAAGACAGATGATATTAGTTTGTATCAATTTATTCTTTTCAAACGAGTTTAATTTATTGCTGTAATGCACATGCACAAGAACTTCATGTTAGGTTTAAATTTGGGCCAAATGTTAAAGCTTAGCCAACGTGTTCAAATGGCCATTGACAATCTTTGAGGTTTGAAGCCACTCAAACCATTTTTAGCCTGCATAAATATCTACAATCAATTAATAAATCTGTTAGCCATCTTTTCGAACGAACCCTGCTCAACGTGTCCTCTGAGTAGTCGTTAAGACTGGAAAAGACAACAATGGGTTTTAGATGATTAAAGCATGTTTTTTGTTTTTTTTTCCGTGATTAAAAGCCGTAATAACCTGCTGACACACTGGGAAAGTAAATCCCCCACATATATGCAAATAGTCAAAAATGAATGGTTTTGTATACATCTTTATTATAGCAGCAACTTGCCACAACACTATTTATGACCTGTGAAGCTGTGGGTATAATCTCAATAGTGCGGGTGAATATTTTTGTCTCACTGTTTTACTTAACTTACAAATGAACTCTTCCCTCTCTTTTCTTCTTTTCTTCGCTCATTTGTTTAAAATAGAATATATGTATATAACAACTCTCTGAGAGAACGGCCTTAATATCCTTACACCAGGACCAAAGAAAGTTTTGATTTGTCTAACTACAAATCAAACCTCTATTTTTTTTCACTACATTTTGTACCTGATACTTTAAGCTTGTGGGTGCCAGTTTTTGAGTGGGCTGAAGATGTTTTCCTCTGATCACTGTCTAGATTAATTATCAAATTATTGGGCACCAGTATTGTTTCCATGGAAACAATGTTCACTATCTTGATACTTTTGCAGAGACAAAAAGGCTATTGTGTAATAAATGTAAGGAAATTGTATTGTCCTCCTGCTTGTTAGTCAATGAAAAAAATATTTAATGGCAGTAATTAATCCTAAACGTGCTACAATATCATCAAGAAATGATGAAAACGCCAAATAGTTTTTCTTTATATTAAAAACACATGGGCAAGCTACAATGTGGTAATAGATGCAGCTGAAAATTAACATGAGGCAAATTTATTATTTGTGTTTCAAGAAAATAAAACTTGCTTGTTTCCACCACTCCTGTGCTGTGTGCTGTAGTTTGCTGTATGAAGTCCAACATTTTCATGTTGTTAGTTTTTTTTCTTTTTCTTTCTTTGGATTTAATTTATTATTTTCTCTACTGTTTTGATAGTATATCAGCCCATTTAATACTACTAGGTTAAAGTGTCATCCCACAAAATTTCTCTCTGTCAGAGGTGAGCCACATTCCCAAACAGGAGTCCTGGGCAGCCCAGGTGGTTTTATTCTGCCTCCGTAGAATTGTGCATACGTGCATGTTATTTTGTTTTTTTGTTTTTGTAATGCGCACATATGTGTTCACACCCACCCACTCAGCTTGAAGTAATACCACCAGTTCCTTTGAGATGCAGAATTACTATCAGTCACACATGAGGTTTCTTGCACAGTCCGAACCGAAAGCGTATGGCATTAAAATAATGGAAATGCCTGGGGCGCAGATTGGAGGGGCAAAGCACACTACAGCCACCCCCAATTACAATGTTATATTGTTTCATTCCCCTTAAGTGTGTGTTTGTCTCTAAGTCTGTGTGCATAGGCAAGGCTTTATATGAAATATTCACAGGCCTAGTGTGTTGGCATACTGCCATCTGCGAGAATGTGCAAAGCCTTTTCAATCACCTCAGAGGCCTCAATATTTAGGAGTGGAGGAGATGGGGTGAATAAATTCATGAATGCTAGAGGGTCCCATAAATTTAAAAGAGACAAAATTCATTTTTAGTGTATATATCGGATCAATACCTCAGAGGAGAGGAGAGGAGAGAAAAAGGATGGAAATAGAAGAGGGATGGAAGATGAACTGAAAACAGGGGGGGAGCAGGATGAAAATGTTACAGAAATTATATCCCCACTGTGCAGTCTTACGAAAAATTATTCCACCGCATGATAATGCTAACATGCTCTCTTGGGAGATGGGACAAGGAAAAACAATGGGACATATTTCTTCCCCTGTTTGGTGCGATGATTTGGTCATTTTTTTTTGTTTCTATCTCAGATTTGTGTGATCAGCATGTTCTGTACCTCTGTGCCCTTGCTAAATACATTGTTGGATTTAACAATGTAGTCATTAAAAATCTTTAACAACAAACTTGCATTTGCACACAACCGTACACACAACAGAGTATTCTCATCTTTTTTATTTCTGCAAACTGCAGAAATGATGTGCAAACATCACAAGCTTTTGTGCAACTACAAATTAATTTCCTTCATTGTCTAAATCAGGGGTCTTCAACATTTTTCAGGCCAGGGACCCCCAAACTGATGGAGAGTTGGAGCAGGGACCCCCCTACTGTTTATATGGCATACAATTGTGTTTTATATTTAACGGGGCCAAGTGCCGTGTATAAACATAGCTACTCTGTTATTGTACATTCAATACTAAGCCATTCAAATAATACACAGGTTAATATATTCATGTTTTTATTTTAAACATGTGCAAGGTACAGGGTGGCCGTGCCACTGCATTTATAAACAAACATCTTGCATACAACACTGAGCTATTCAAATAATCCACAGATTTTAACTTTAAACATGCATGTAGATGAGACAATGAATCCTCAAACAATCTGTGGATGGCACACATTTGCACACAATTTGTGAGAAAAAACTGTTTGAAAAAAAAAAAATTAAAAATCGTCTAATCAACCAAAGAGTTCGCGACCCCCCCTGCAGTACCTCCGCGGACGCCCCTGGGGGTCGCGGACCCCCTGTTGAAGACCTCTGGTCTAAATCATTGCAAAAAGAATGACCTTTATTTGACCCTACATTATTCCATACGTTTCCCTCTTTTATACCTTGCACATTGAAATGTTCATGCTATCATTTGAATTATTTCTTGCTTCATTTTAGTCTTATTTTTGATGTTTTCAATTGTTTAGTTTGTACAATTTTTTTATAGGTTTCAAGGATTGATCATTCTGGTATATCTGTCTGCTGACTGTAATTGGTCTCAATGGCAAATACAACTGAAATTGATAGTTTTAGTATGTGGAGATGGATAAATAATAATGCATGCACATTTCAAAATCTGGTCCTGGTTATTTTAAATCTGGGAGTTGGCTGTGTGGTCCATGCTGGCTGACTTTGTGATACTGCTTGCTGTGTCGTGATGTTGGTCTGTCCAAATGTCTGCACATTGATCTCTGTGCAATGAGGTTTTCTTTTACAGTTTTTCTGTGTGAGTCCTTGAATCAGACTGAAAGAACTTCAGTTCATGGTTGACCTACATGGTCAGGCTGCAACAGTTAAAGAATTTGACTGAAATGGTACACTTTTGACTTGACTGTGTTGAGGTATTTTAGTTGTGATGTCTTCACGTTACTATGGTAACAAGTGCACTGGCCACCTTGTGTCAATATGCTTAGGAAACATCTGTTTTGGAATGTGTGCATAGACAAATGTTTTAGGGGTATTGACTAAGTTATGAGAGTTGTCCAGACTTTCTCTGACGTTGATACACTATAAAAGTATGTGATAGCTCATTGTACTGTGACTTAACTTTTCTTTATTCAGTTTAAGTCATTGTGTAATTTACTGCAGCTTTTTGCAGTAAATTCACCCCTGGGTCAGTGGTTACCTCCGTAGATACAATTAGGCACATTTATGTCCACCATCAACAACGAGCTGCCTTTTACTTGTGACATTTTGTGATTTAGATATTTTTTCAGCAAGAATATAGGACTTCATACTTAGATTTAGCCTTATCTGATTTTTTTTTTGAAGGAGAGGAGATGAGAGGGTTTTGGTTTTAAAATGTCCCTTTATTAACCAATTGCTCGGAAACAAAACAAAAAAATCAGAAATCCAGAAGTCCAACACCAAAAGCAAAAGGATTATTTCAAAAGTTCAGAACTAGCACCCCATCCCCTCCCACCAAACGCAAAGCCCCTCCCTCAGCCCACACACAACTGAAGGCCTGAAGATTGTCTGTCATGTGAAAATAGGTATATTCAACCCTCAGTCTAGCCTTTACAAGTCCCTTCAAAACTGAAACCAGCACTATGCTACTGAATCTGGTTCTTTCTGGTCAGCTATATGGCCAATTTTGCAGAACCACATACAAAGTTCAACAGACAATGAACAGCCTTTTTCTCCACAAAGTACTTGGGTCCATAAATGAAAGGAAAAGAGAAAATCTCTCCAAGGGCCTGAAACCAGAATTGAAACAAAAAAGCACAAATAAATGTAACAGACTGGAACACTCAATGAACAAATGCATGAGAATTTCATCCTCGACACAGAAAACACACTCCATGCTCTATTCTCCACTGGAGGTCTGCTTTTCGCTTTTTTACAGGCAGCTTGTGCAAGGTCTGTCAGCTCCCTTTCTGGGAAAAGTATGGGCCAAAAAAATCTATCCACCTCAACTCCTGAGCTTCTCACAGAGTCTTAAAGTTAAGGACTGTGAAAAGTACTTGATAAAGTTCTTTCTTTCCTGCATACTAAAGACCTTCCAGTGGGGCAGTTTTGAGGGAAAGGCCCCCCCCCCCCACACACACACACACACACTTCACAGCTTGGGAAACAGACAGGGAGGGGAAACCTCAACCCACTGGTCACACAGAGTCTGATCCCTAACAAAGGTTCTGACACATTGTGGCAGAGCAGCATGAACCTCCTACTCCCCTGTGGATCAGTCTGGCAAAGGTGATGTTGCTCCTCTCCCTCAGCAGGTCCACGGATGCAGATACCAGCTTCAGCAGGTGACCCAGTTTGGTGCTGTCAGCCTCCCTTAGCCTAGCCTGCAGGCTAGCAGACTGTAGGGTTTGATGAAGGTGTTGACAAAAAAAGCCTCCTCAAATACCCAAAATGCCCAGAATCTTATTGGGTTTTTGTGTGAAATGTACAGTTTGCCATGCCTGCAGGACTGAGCTTTTGAATTGACAAAGTCCAGTAAGATCCATGTTCTCAATTTCCAACAGGTAAACACAGGCGTAAACAGGTGGCAAATGTAAATTTAGTCTTTTGTTCAAGAATAAAATTTTATTAGATTGCTTCCTCTGTAATTTTGAATTTTTTTTGTGTGTGTGTTAATTCCCTACTATGTAAATTTGCTACTCTTGTTGTACTGGATATTTTTGGCATTACAACTTATGTTAATGCCAAATTATCAAGCAGAAGAAAAAAACGTAAAATTAAAGCCCAGATGACAGTCATGTATCAGCAAATTTAACATTGTTAGATTTCCTTCTACCTGTAAATAAACCCAAAAGCCTGCTAATTGACTATGGCAGGTACCATTAATGCTCATTTGGTGGCAAAGTTCAATCAATGGCTGAAATCCCGTAAACGATACACACTTTTATAACCTACCCAGTGGTCCTTCAGATTCGCTCACTTTTCTCTTTTCTTGTTCTGTCTTTCTAGATGGTAGCTGTAATCCTACAGCTCTGGATTGTCACAGACAATTATGTTGAGTTTGTTCTTCAATATTTTTTTAGATTGTCATAATTTATTCATTCATAAATTGATATATTATAGAGACGTATGTTTTGAGTTTAGCTCACATTTATCAACATTTTGTCAAATAAAGAAAGCATTTTTCTTGGGTGAAGCCTTATGTTCAACCAGTCAGTCATCAGAAAATGATTCTGCAATTTTACCGGAACTGGCAACAAAATCTGCATATCTAGAAATGTTAGTTGGACAGAACAAAAATATTCAAATTAACTTTGGTGTCAAACTTTGCAAACAACAGCCTAATAGATGTTATGAATAATCATTGTGCATGTTAGAACTGGATCAGAGATGTTGATTTACTGCCTGCATCCTCCATCTCCAGACTTCCCACTGTGTCTCTCTGGGTTCTCTCAGTTCTTTCTTGGAATTCCTCCATTCTACCCTCTGCGCTACCACCATGTCTCTCAGAGCTCTCAGCTCACCCCAGATATCAATCCCAGTGTGTTCACTCATCTGGAAACTGTGGTCAGTGCCTCCACTCTCTCCTCCAGAGCACGTCCCAGACAGACAGAGCCCCAACACCAGCAGCATAGTACGCCTCAAAACCTTACTGTCCAGGAACATCACTCAGAAACTGAGTGGAATGAGATGTTAGTGTGCAGCACATTCACTGTAAAAAAAATTCCCACTGGCCACAGGTGCAGGCAAAGATAACTTACTCTTATTTGTCCCACATTGAGTTGGCAAAAGACCACATAGACCATATTTGGGGGTCCTAGCAGGGAAGCTGCAGGAACCCATTGTGTTAGTACCTTTTCCTATTATTGATCCGTTTCCGCTGCAATTGAAGTCTATGGCAGCCCCATGAACGCTATGGTAAAAAGTTGTGAAATTTGGCACACGTAATCAGCCAAGTGCCAAAGTAAAACTCAAGAATTTTCATGGCCCAAGAGTCTACTCTCTAGCACCACCAACACGTCAAAGTTCGAAGTGCATTCAGCCTAATAACTTTTGACTACTTGGTCCAAATTTCACAAATGAGGCATCGTTGGAATCCTTGGACCATGACGAGTCCAAGTATACGCAAATTGACCCTATGACGTCAATTTGCGTATATTTAGATTTTCCGCCATTTTGAATTTTATCAAAAACCTTAAAAAAGCATTTCAGGTCACAGAAATTGTCCAATTTTCACGAAACTTGGCACATAGACTCTTAAGACCAAGCCACACAAAAGTTATCATGTGGAATTTTTAATTAGGCTTCCGTTTTTCCATAAAAGCCAATCAAACTCGAGGTTGACGCCAAACCGGAAGTGAGGCCATATCTTGGCAACCATTTGATGTAATGACGTCAAACTTCTAACACAGACTTAAGACCGCTAAGGTAATTGGCCCAAGAAGTTTGGTGACGTTTGGCCAATAGGTGGCGCTATATGTAGCAAAAGTGCATTGTTGCTCATATCTTTGGACCCCTTGGTCCAAATGTCACAAATGAGGTACCGTTGGAATCCCTGGATACAGACAAGGTCAAAGCACCTCATAGCGTCATCTGCGCCATCTTGGATTTTCCGACATTTTGAATTTAATTGAAAACCTTCAAAAAGCATTTCAGGCCACTGGGATTGTCCAATCTCATTGGGACTTGGCACATAGAATCTTCAGACCAAGCCGCACATAAGTTATCATGTGGATTTTTTTTATTACACTTCCGTTTAACCGCGGCAACCAATCAAACTCTACGCCGATGCGCAAACAGGACATTTGGCCAAATCTCTGCGATGCATTGATGTATCAGTGCCAAACTTGGTGCATGGACTCACGACGCCTTCCTGAGCAGCCCAAGCCTTCCCTATTGTGCCATTCTGCTAGGACCCCCACATCGCTGCTTGCAGCTATATTTAGGATTGTTTTCTGATGCAATGCTGACAGCTTATCTTAAAAGGCCAAATTCCTATTTCCATTTGTTTAAAAGGGCCCCCAAAATCTAATTACTTTTCACTCACTGTCATCCAGCAGCGTCAAATGACTTTTTAGTAGATTCAGAGATATAAATTTCTATGCTCCAGTTCTGGTTGGCAATGATGTTAAAGTAACTAAACACCCAGGTTGAAATGCTCATTTTTTGCTGATTGTGCTGCACTCAGGGCTCTAAAAATGAGCAGAACCCTGAAATAAATGTTGAAAACACATCTACCAACTGCAGTGTCTCACATGGAGGCTCTGAAACTGACAGGAGAACCTATCCATGAACTTAAGATTTGCAGTGGATCCATTTCACCAGTCTGCACAGTGGTTGGTCGCTCACACTTTCCGTCCTGCTGTGCAGGGCTGAGTCCTGCTGTTCAGTCAAGAATAAAAAAAAAAAACTTTCTTTGAAATATTATCAGAAATTGTGCTCCACCATTGCCTCTATGATAGTCAAGTGCCATCACTCTCTTGTACAAGCCTGCAGGGTTGGCTTTTAGAGCAATATGTGCGACAATTTACTGAAAGTAACCATGGTGCTTATAGACGGGGGTCAGTTGCTTTCTATTTGCGTGTCTGCTTCTTTTTTTTCTTTTTTTTGCAGACTTTGGAATAAAGAATCTAAAGACAGTGGGATCTTTAATTTTCATGTTATTTAAAAACAAAGCAAAGCACCTGGTCAGCCTGTCATCTTGTTATCAATCAGCTGCATATGAATCAGCCTTTAATCAGTCTCTTCTAGTTAAATCTGCATAATTCTCTTCGTCCTTTTCAAGGATATTTTAGGCTCCTTTTTTTATCTGTAACAAGCAGCCGAAGGATGGAGGTTATAGACTCAGTGTGTGTATTGTGTCAGGGAAAGTGGCATGACATATCTGCACATGTGAGTTTTATTGTTGGCTTCAGCATTCACTTGTGTCTGTATTTGTGTATGTGCTGCAGTGAGTGGGAAAGTTTGATAAGAGGTCTATCAACTGAGAAGCTCATTATTCAAAGCTTTTACAGGAGATGTAACGCAGATCAGAGGACAAAGTGTTCGACCATATCAATTCTGCATTGCATTTAGAAGGCAGAAAGGGAGGGAATTGGAGCGGAGACTGATTACATCAAACCAATGTACAGGCAGAAATGTAACTGTCAGGGAAGGAGGTTATCAATGTCGCTTTCAGCCAGAACTTTTTTTTGTTGTTGTCAGACAAAGTAGAATCATCTTCTCATTTTTGCCGTGTTTACATTGTCATCATATTAGTCTCTTTTACAGGGCTTGAGGAAACGTAATTGTGTATAATGTGTTATTTATACTGCTCTGTTTGTGCATATTCAACAATACCATCAACATCCCTATAGTGGTAGTACTCCCAGCAAATGCATATCTTGGCTTTTAATTTGTTTGATTATTGCCTTCAACACACACACACACACACACACACACACACACAGTCATCCTACTGATGAAGATTGATTAGTGCAGACTCCCCGTTGATATGAAAGTCGGTGTCTTCAAGTGCATTCTTGGAAGAGATAAACAATATGAAAGTGTGTCTTTCAAGCAATGAAGACAAAGGCAGACACTGCCACACACATAGCAAGCGAACAAACAGAAGCTTGTAGATGCTCTAACACATATGGTTCAAATGTATTGACAGGAATAGCATGGCCATTTATTGACTGGCAGCCAGATCCATGAGTATGTGTGCTCTGCCTAGAATGATTTGCAGGTGACCGTACCTTGAACTTTCCTGCAGTGTCCTCACTATTGATGTATCAAAGTCAGTGAAGCAGTGAACTAAACCCAATCAAAAAAGATAAATACTGTAGCAGATGGGCACAAAAGAAGATAAGCAAAAAGGCACTATGAAAAAAGTATAAAAGTTTAATGTAGATATGCAGAAAAAGAAATTAAGACAGGGGGACAGACCCAGGCATGGGTAGAAGAATGAACTGAGCTCAGTGTCAGCAAGAGGTGATGTATAGATGAGAGGGCGATGAGAGTGAGCTGGCTTCTCTTTCAGCTCCAGTAGTAATGCCCCTTTCCAAAACATCACTCATATTTAATGGAGCACAACAGAGTGGTGGGAAAGGACAGCACATAACTTGCCTGCATCAAGCACACACATACTACACCGACATATGCAGACAACCCAACATATTACAGTTGTGGGAGCCTTGAGAATGGAAGGCGTTATCGTTGAATAGGACAGGGAAGAGCCATAAGCAAGAGATCAAAGTAGAAAGAATAAAGAATCGAGGAGCATCAGCATGCATATGTAACTACTGGTATAAGTGAGGGAAAAAGCAGTAGAGTCAGGAAGATTATCCTCCACCGAGCTTATCGTTTTCCTGTTGGAGTCACACTTGCCAGTCACACTAGAGTGCCATTGTTGTGGAGAAAAATATGCTATGTGACAAAGTAGAGGGTAAACCAAGAGAGAAATATGTTCTGTTTTGACCAGCCACATACCTCTTACCCATAAAGATTCACCCAGTCTTATTGACTTCTCGTTAGAGCCTTGATAATCAACAATTTTCTCCCATTACCCGATCACATTTAAAGCCACTTGATTTTTTTATTATGAATTTCATAAGTTAAAGAGCAGATATGAATGTTTTGCAATAGTCATTTGAAAATAATTTGACTTGATTGATTTTTCAGCGGAATGTTTTTACTCACGGATCATTTTGCTCTTCACAAGATGTGTTTCTAATTTTCAAATAGGAACCTACCTTGTGTGTTTTCTGATGACATTTTTTCGTCCCACCAAAACCCTCCCACCCCACTCTCCAGGCTCAGGCCTCAACGATGGCCAGTGGCATGCAGTACGTTTGGTCGCCAAGGAGAACTTTGCCATGTTGACAGTGGATGATGAGGAGGTGTCTGCTGTGCGTTCCACCTCACCTCTCAGCATCTCCACAGGAGGAACTTATCACTTGGGAGGTAAGGGTCACGCCATCACAGTTGATCTGACATGAACAGTACACTGATGACTTTCTCCTGCAGTCATCACCGTTCCTCCACAGTGGACCCTAATTTGTATAATTCCTTGTTTAATTAAAATGATCTTAAAGGGATAGTTTGTCTCTTTTGACATGAAGCTGTATGACATCCCTTATTAGCAATATCATTTATGAACATTGACTTATCCCCCGCTGCGTCCTGTGAGCCGAGTTCCAGCCTCGTTTTGGCGTAGACGAAAGTAGTCCGGTTAGTTTGCTAGGGTCCCGAAAATAAAGCGCCTTGCTTCTCAAAACAATATGCGTTCAAAAGAGTAATACATTTGCATCACAAAATCGTCCCTCCAGAAAAAGTCAGACCTCACAATCACTTGGCGCTATTTCTCTCTTCCTTCGTATCACTACGGGCTGTGTAAACTGTGCAGACCAAAGTGCAGACCGAGCACTCCCCTGCTTCCGAGCAGGAAACACCGTAACAGGTGCAGCTATCGCTAGGTGGCTGTACGCATTGACATGAAGGGAGGCAAAAATAGCGCCAAGCGATTTTGAGGTCTGACTTTTTCTGGACGGACGATTTTGTGATGCGAATGTATTACTCTTTTGAACGCATATTGTTTTGAGAAGCAAGACGCTTTATTTTCGGGCAAACTAGCCGGACTACCTTCGTCAACGCCAAAACGAGGCTGGAACTCGGCTCACTGGACGCAGCGGGGGGTAAGTCAATGTTCATAAATGATATTGCTAATATGGGATGTCATACAGCTTCATGTCAAAAGAGGCGAGCTATCCCTTTAAGACATAGAAAACTCTTCAAATCCATGTAAAAATACAGTTTCTTTCATGCCAGTGTCTAGGCTGAATTTGTTATCAAAAATGGTATATTGCTTGAAATCTACAGTCACTAGCACCAGTAACCCTTGTGTGATTTAATGCAATCCAATACAACAGCACCACCATAAATTCTACTTTTTGTAGCATCTACGATTTCACTGTTTGTTGATGTTTGGTTGAGTCAATGTATATCCATGTAGTAAGAGCTGAGACACTACAGGCCAGCTACAGACACACAACTACACAGAGATAACACAGACAGCGTCCTTAATCTGTCTGAATTAGAGATATGCCAGGTTAATGATGCCAGACACAGTTATCTGTCTGCTAAATGATGTATGTGTGTGAGTGTGTGTGTGTGAATGTGGGGGGTGGGGTGCCTGTATGAAATTACAGTAACTGAGAAAGATAGTCTGGCTCTGATAGCTCCATCATGCCTCTGTCCCCTCTCTCTAAGAGAGTACAATCTCCTCAATCAAGAAAAACCATTTCCTCAGGTCGGTCAATAAGGATCAGGGCACTTCTCAGACGCACACACATCTAACTTCTTTTACACTGTTGTCTGTTTTAATATCCTCACTTGCACTGAGTAAATCTCTTAACTCCACAATGACTCTGTACTAAGTTTTTTAAGCCTTTGTATACTAATTAAATGTATTTTTCTTTCTTTCTCAACTCTACGTGTTTCTTTATTTTTATTCTTAGATCCGGTTTCTTGCTTGATTTGGTGTCTGTCTTCTCTGGTTCTTGCTTTCCTCTGTCTTCTCTCACCCGGTCTCCATTTTGATCCAATTGGTGATTTATTGATTTTAGTAAGCAGAGCTGTGAATCAATAGTGGCTACGAAGAGAGGATCTCTGTAATGTCTTTACTCCTTCAAGAGGTCATTGGAGATGGATGGATTAAGGGAGAATGAGGGAGAGGAGAAGACATAAGAAAATAGTGACGAAGATTAAGTGCAAACAAGCGAAGAGAGGAAGAGGGAGAAAGTTTTTGAATCAATGTAGAACTGTTAGTAGGTTATTGGATGAGACTAAGTCTGGAAAAATGGAAAAAAAATATCTGCATTTTTCACTGGCTTGAATCATGTACTGTAATTATACTGTATATTTTAAGCAGGCTATGAAGAAAACAGCACAAGTCTGACAATGATGTATGAAATCCATATACAGCATGATATAGTAAATCCCCTCATAACTTGCGGTGCAGTGCAGTCTGAATTAGCAGCTGCTGGGACTGGGTTTTTTTACTTGTTAATGTTACATGACATAATATATGGAGAGGAGCAGGGAGCCCGGTGGTAAACGCTAGTTTGAAGGCTGCAGGTCATACAAGGCTGTTTAGTATTACTCTGGCAAAAAGTACGAAGCCATGTTTAGTCACAGATTTGGGAAATAGTTATTGGAGGACTTTCCAGAAAGGACTTGAGTCCAGACTCAAGCTCTGTTTCATTGAAAAGTGGGCTTTTTGCCAATTACTTTATGTTAGATCAGTCCCCAAATTACATGACACTGAGTGTTTTGTTTTTTTTTACCTCTCATTAAATACTTTCCTAAAACAAGGCAAAGAATGTCTTGAGTCAGCTAAATCTGTGTGTGTTAGGTTTAGTATGAGCCTTCGTGTTTGTGAACTTTTATGAATAGGATGAGTGGATATTTTTGACCAAATGCCAAAAAATTCCCAAACACATGCGCATTTATTCAAAACACTCCACCTCATCAGAAGCTCATTTCCATCCCAGAACAGAAGTGACATAATACTATAGTGAGTGTACAAAAGACACTTTAGCCTTTGGCTTGCCCTCAATTATTCTCTCTGATCACTCAACTTGAAAAGTCAAAGAGGCCAAACAAATTAAACTCCCCTAAAGCCTCTCTTACAGTTTTACATCAGCATTTCCTGTGGCTGAGAGGGATCTATGCATATGCCACAATTAGCAGAGACCTCTTAGTATCATGATCATTTTTTTTCTTTTATAGACACAACAAGACCCACGCTAATTGCTCTGAGTAATTTATGTAAGTTCAGTCATCCAGGTAGCCATCTGCTTCAAATCACATGGCTTTAAGGCATCGGTTTGCCGTTTTCACTGGCAACAGTTGTTAATGACTGAACCAGAGAAGGCTGTTTAAGTTATACTGTACTGACATGTAATTGTAGAGGCTCATTTCCATACTTATTGATTTACTTTTTTCTGCTCATTTTTGTTGTCCCATGTCATGGTCAGGACACTTCCAAAGTTAGGTGGGTTAAACAAACCTTTAGAAACGGGTATATCAGATGGTATTACTATAGTGTGGCTCTGAAAGGCATTGTACCAACAGAAATGTGTATGTTTAAAATCAACATCAACTTTTTAAAGTTGACCTCTCTTCGTGCAGTTATGGCGCCTGCAGTGAACATAATATAGAACAAAACAGAATGAGAAATGTGCAAGTGTAACTTCACAATAGAATGACTGAGTGCCTCTCTGGACAAACTGTTTCAACATTAAGAATAAAAGTTTGACGATTAGTATCTTTCTATATTCTTCATGTTAAGATCTTTCAAGTATGGGGAACTCGTGAGGGCTAATCGGTGTTAATTTGTAGCTTTACCGTCACACAGATGCATGAAGAGTGACTGACAAAAACTCTGGGACACTGTTTTATTTGACCTTTACATGATATGACTGAATTTTAAAAGCTTCAGTTCACCTGGGTGATTGTAACTGAAGTAATCGAAGGCATTCAAATGCATACTTGGCACATACAGTCAAGCATCACACGTGCAGAAAGACATATGAAATGATAGCATTTTTTTAACGTAATTGTCAGTTTGTATTTATTCTAATGGAGAGCGATTTAATCATTGGACGTGTGGGTAGTTCAGTAGGGGTTTTACCTCTGTCTGATTCTGGCATATTTTGCAAAAACATGTGCAACACAATACATGCAATATTCTTTAAAGTCAGAAAGAAAAACCTGCTTTTAATACTGCTATTTAATTATTTTATAATCTAAAGGAATTAGTCTGATTTGCAATATTAAGTCAAACGAATTGGCATAAAACTATTAGTTTCACCATTTTAGATGACTATTTGCTCATTAATGCTTCAATTAATGACCAGATTTCCCTAATTGCAGATTATGATTTCCAATGATTTCTTTACTTGTCTTCCTTACTGCTGTCAACCTTTTTTCGAAATGATCTTGTATGTGCAGCTCTTTATTTCAGTTGATTTTCTAATTTTTATGAAAACCTAACACAATCTTTGAGAGGGAAAAAACAATCCCCCAGACAGGTGTCAGGTGCAACATTTCAGTGTGACACACACTGTTCTTGCACACTGAGATGATGCACTTGCTGAGAACAGTTACCTTTGACTTCAGTAGTGCTAATTTGACAAGTAAAGACTATTATTGTAGAATTAAGACTCTTGCCTTTTCTGATTTTGTTGCATCAAAATTCACTCATCACACCCAAGGTTACAGTGTTACTAGATATTTTATCTGGTGACAATATATGACAATATATACTCCGATGACAATAGGAAGAAAAGACTAGGCTCTGAGCCCCTATAATCTTACCCTTAAAAAAACTGCCCCTTTTTTTTTTCTCTCTGCACGTACTCTCAAGCTCTTCTGTTTGATTACCCTCTATTTCTTTTATCTTCTTCAGATTTTTAGTTTGTCCTCTTTTGTTGTTTGTTTGTTTTTTGTCCTCATCTTTAGGTCACCACATCACTCCTTTGCCTCCCCCTCCCCACCTCTTTTTTTCCCCTTTATTTCCACTTCTCTGTCCTTCAGGCAGCTGTTTTTTGAAGCAGTCTTCTGTACCCAAAGCCTATTTTATGGAGAGTAGTTTCTCACACCTGAATCTGCGCTTAGAGAAATTAGTAACTGACTGATGTGAGACATTGGCAAATTGAATTTCTCAAGAGGCAAAGCACATGGACACATGGCACACTTGGCACACATGACACTAGAAAAAACATGTAATTATTGTATTGGTTTAACCAAAACTGGACATTTGACATGTATATAAACGTGTTAGTGGAACCAAAATTGCTTCTAAATAATCAAACTAACACACCTAGATATAGCAAGTGGGCATAGACTCTGCGATCAACTCGACTCAGATGGGCTTTCAACATATGCTCTAAAGTTCCCTCCATCCTTTTTTAAATTTTGTAAAAACTTATATCAATGCAGCCAAATTACCTTGAAAGCTGCTCTCCTTCACAGTTTTTATGTTTCTTTTGTCAGATGGCTGAACATGTCACAAATTAGGATTGGAAAAACTGTCCATTAAACCCATATTGATTTTTTTTCCATCTCTATTTCTCAACTGGTTTTACTGAGATGTTATAAACATTCTAAAAGCATTTCTTAGCGTGATTGTTAGTTTTTACTATTTTGTTATTATGTCATCTCTTTTACAGTGTGACTCAAAATCCAACAGCATTGATCTTGATCTTTGCTGAAATGCCATGATGTGTAATGATCCAGTACTAGTATGGATATTGAAGTAACTACAGCTTCCCACTGATTTTCATTTAGACTTAAAAAAGAAACATCTAACACACATTGTATGAATTTCAGGTTTTAACCAGAAGCACTTTGCACCTTTTCAGCCATGATTCTGAATATTGCAGCCTCTTCCGATTCATCTAATGGCTTGTGATGAATTAGACATGAGACTCTGACAGCCACATTTATCAAGGAACAGCTCAATGTGTGCACTTGATATTATTTTGTTTAAATGCGTATAGTCTTGCTTATGCACACATGGTTACATATTGTTCTTAACAACATTACCCACAGTGTTTGACCTGCATACATGTTGGTTTTGCTTGACTGAACCTTTAAGGAGCTATAAATACTTCAAACAAAGAAAAGTACATTTCATCCACCAGAGAATTTTAATTTTTGTTAGAATCTAAATTTTTTTTTTTTTTTTTTTTGTCTATTCTGGAAATGCTTTAGAGTTTTGTCCTTTGAACAGTTGTTTGATCATTCACATCAAAGTATTTTGGCAGATTGTCAGTCTGCCTTTTCTGGAAGCATGCCTCTGAGTGTGTTGCTGCCTAAGCTGGACTCAGGAAGAGGAGAGGTGGAGTTGTTCTTCCAGTGTCTATTGTAAAGGAAGGTTTCTGGGGACATCAGGAGAGGCTGTGGAAGAGTGCCAGAAGGACAACAGGGTATTATTGCTGTTCCAGATTCTGAAAGGAGTTCTGCTGTGTGTTTACCACAAATTCAAACCATAGAACATCATTGACATAAGAAAAAAAACATTTCGTTTAGCTCATTTTAGGTTAGTTTTTTAGCCGTGGATGTATAACTGTTAGAAGATAAACAGCTGTATGACAGCTTAAAGCTATCTCTGCAAACGTTGTGATAATGTTGGACCTCCTAGTAGTCTTTACCTTTTGATGGTTGCAGTACAGTTTCATTAAAGTTATGTAATGATAATCTTTGGGGAAAAATCAAACATTTCCACTAACGCACGACTGTTTTAAGGCCCAAAGACTAAAACATTCACCAGTAGGAAGACTGAGAAAAAAAGAATGGCAACAATACAGTTACACCAACTATCTCTAATCCTGGCTTTCACCTCATTTTATACCATGCCACTGTCAGGCTGTCAGGATCCTTCTTATTTAATCAGCGGCTATTGATTTGATATGCAAATTGATATAATGCAATGCTCAGATGAGCATTTATAGTGTTCATCAAAGTGACATAAGGGAGAAGCTGCCTCTTTCTCTGTAGAGACACAGGAGATTGAATTATCATTTGTGATGCTGCTTGGAATTTTGTAGAGCCTTTAGAATGTTGAAACCATTGCCATCCTGCCAAATTATCATATTTGGTCATTTATTTGGTTATTTGTAAAGAACAGTTATCTAATTTCACACATATACAAGTGGCAAAAGAACCTCCAAATAAAGTTTTTTTTAAAATGTTGAATTATAGTCAGAAGTTTCCAATTAGTTGGATTGACAATCACGTGTGAATGGAAAGGTTTGTGGACAACAGGTTTTTTTTTTATTAGAAATCTTGAGTTTAGAGAAAGTGAAGCAACTTGAAACCATCTAAAAACATGAAACATGGTAGATGTAGTGTCTTATTTTCCTGCATCTTAGCCTTGATGGCTTGCCATAATCGATGGAACAAATAACTGTGAATTGCCAGCAGTTTATAAAGAAAACATAATGACAGTTTATGCAGTGAGGGAATGAATCACTTAATTGAGGTCATTCTTCTAAAAACTGATGAAAGAACATTTTGGAATGGCCAAGTCAAAGTACGGATCAATAACAGTCTTCATCAAGTAGAACTTCTCAGAGTTTAAGCTCTTCTGTACAGTGTGCAGAGCAGATCCAAAGAAACAAGGAAAAAAAACACCACAGTTATTAGTGAACAACCAGCTTCAATGTTAGATGTAATTTGTGGGTCTTTTTGGATGAAAGCATCCACTAAACAACTAAATGTTATGTAAAATGCAACAACGGATTACAGATACTGAAAAGAAAGGTTAAAATACCCTTTCTTTTTACAAATATCAAATAGATTTGCTTAATCAATATATGTCCAAGAATGCATTTATCCATTTTCTATACCCACTTAATCCAACTAAGGATGGCAGGGGGGCTGGAGCCTATCCCAGCTGTCATTGGGCGAGAGGGTACACCCTGGACAGGTCGCCAGTCCATGACAGGGCCACATAGACAAAAACAAGACAAACAACCATCCACGCTCACTCTCACTCCTAGACACAATTTAGAGTCACCATTTACTCTAACGTACATGTTTTTGGGCAGTGGGAGGAAGCCGGAGTACCCGGAGAGAACCCAGGCATACACAGGGAGAACATGCAAACTCCACACAGAACGGGCCAAAGGGATTCGAACCCTCTTGCTGTGAGGCGACGGTGCTAACCACTACACCACCGTGCAGCTCATGTCCAATAATAATATTTTTGATTATTTGTTTAACATGGCTTTTACTTTTTACTTTTGGGACTTGCTTGAAAATCTGAGGTTGTTTTACGTTACAAAAAGATAAAATCTTAAAGGTTCTGGCCTGTGGATGAGTGAGCTGGAAACGGCTCAGCTGGCAGCTTGGATAGAGTTGTAGAGCAACAAGCCCCTATCTGCTTTCATGGCCTATGGTAACATACATCCATCCACCCACAGTTTCATGCATTGCACTGCTCATTCTGCCAAACTGTCAGGAAGGCTACATATTCTTTGCATTCATAAGGTATCTACAGCACACAGAGTGCTGCCAGCAAGCAGTCTGCTCCGTTCCCCGTCTTCTCCCTCCCTCGCCATGTGTCCATCTTCTTTTTTTTTTCTTTTTGTCTGTCTCCCTCCCACTCCTCTGGAAAGACAGCAGCCAGATGTGGCAGGAGAAAAGACAGATGGCAAGGATGACAGGAGAAACTTTTTGGGGGACGAAATGAAAATCAGAAGATGTGGAATGAATGAATCCACCAAAAACACGCATGCAAGCGCACATATTTTAGTATTCAACCAGTTTATTTACTTGCGTCAGCCAGCTAGATAAACATCCGTCATGTTTGCTCATACACACAGACTCTCTCTCCCTCTCACACACACACACAAACAGTCCACATGCCCCTCACAATCTTTGATGCTTTGGCCTTGGGGCTGATGGGCAAGCTGGAGAGTATGACAGCTTCTAACATCACAATGATGGAGATGTCATTGAGCGCCAGTGTTTTATGACTTTCCTATGTGCTCGTGGCAGAGACTGAATTCTGGAGTCTCATCTCCAATGTAAGATACTGCCTGTACTCTGTACATACTGTATATACACATGTATACTGTATGCAGTATACTTAAATACAATTCAGTACACACCTAATTAATGACAAATTTGTACATCCACAGACTTTTGGTGTAAAAGATGGTGTATGTGCACAGACAAGCAGACAGTATTGTCCTAGCCTTGGCCCCATTTTAGACAAGGACCAGTGTCCTTTCTGGAGGGGCCAATGACCCATGTAACTCATGCGCAGTATAGTGTAAAATGTGTATGTCCTATAATCTATTGCGATCTTAGCACTTGTATTACGGATAATAAGCTGTATGACTGATGGAGGTTCACACTTTAAACAACGTGAAAATAACTAACCCCAAATCTGGTATGTTGGTCCTTGTGTTGTTTTCGTTTTTTGTCTACCTATGCCTCGGGCCCTGTTTTCATGATGTCTTTTAAGTTGTGGATCAAAAGAATCCACTGTGTTCTTCCCACACAGTTTCACTTCATTGTTCAAAGAAACTGCTATGCACTCCTTTGTTTCAGTTCCTATTCATGTTCTTTGTATTTTTGGTCGGTGTTTGGCTTTACTAAGAAGATAAATATTGATATATATATAATTCTAATACCTTGCTTTTGTTTTTTTCTTGTATTTGTTCCAGGGTATTTTCTGCAAACATTGTTCCCACCCTCCCAGCGTTCATTTCAGGGGTGCATGCAAGCAATCCTCGTGGATGACCAACCTGCTGATATGCATGCGGTGGAGAAAGGCACTGTGGGAGCCTTTGAGAATGTCAGCCTCGACATGTGCGCGATCATAGACAGGTAAAGATTGATAACTGCAGCATGCACATGCATCTGCCTTATTATTTATAACAGGAAACGCACATACAGGCATTTGCAGACCACGAAAACAATGAGTGTCATAAATCTAGGGGTTTCAGATGAGTCACATCATAAACAAAGACTGTTATGTAAAGGCTTTGGATTCTTATCCTGAAACTCATTATTCAGGGTTGTCATTGTTGTATGTGTAACCTCACAAGAATTATATTTGTGTGTCTTGTTCAAATGTGCTTGTCATACAGATAAATTGATATACTGTCGAGGTGGCTTCCCATTGTAGAGAGTGTGTGCAGACGCTGCATTGTTTTCATGTGGAATTGAAAGAATAGGGCCGGTCCCGTTCTTTGAAAACTATCCAGAATATTAAACAATCATCAAAAATGAGCCACTTCATTATCTACTTCATTCAAGTATCCCAGAGCTGGAGATTCTGCAAGATGAGTCCCAATGTTGGCTCAGTGGCAGCATCCATTACAACTTGTTGACATTTCAGTTTATTTAGTTGTCAGGACTAGACAAACACATTGGGGTGGATTTGGAATACAGGAAATCAGCCCCATCTTGAGCGGAATTTGAGCACTTGTTTAAACAGAAACAGATTCAGTTGGGACCCACTGCTTTGTTAAATATGGGTTTAATGGCAGACATGGTGTATACACCAAGTATAGCAATTCTGTTTCCCGGTCAAATTTGTACATAATCTTTATTAAATACCGAGAGAGAAGTAGATAATAACTATCACTGCTTAATGTAGATGAGTGTAGACTAATAGTGGTCTGGTTTGTTGTTAGGTTTAGAACTCAACCTAAGCTAACTTCAAATCAAACAAGCACATCTGAAAGTTTTACTAAGATCCGGATTATTTAGCTAAATACTTTTAGTACATTCTAAAAAAAAAAAAAAAAACAGAATTAAAAAAAGGCCAAAAACTCCACATAGGTTGTGTCTGATTGGATAGTTCCTCTTGTCCAAAATAATGTTTTCTGCCTGAAGACTGTGTTAAAAACATTAAGGTAAAATACGGTTGAAATGCAGGAAACTCCCTCTGTCTGATAGACTATACATCATAAAAGACTGATGATAAAATTGAATGTCAGGAACAAGTGGAAGTAGCCAATGTTCCCATATACTGCAAAAACAACACTAACATAGTGTTGTGTTATAAAGTGTAATTGTAACATTACTGTCACTTAGTTTAAGCATCCAAAAGACACATAGCGACATTAGTCTTCATTTAGAATTGTGTTTCTGCCATCCTTACAAATAGCCTATTCAGCTTACGAACTGTAACTGTGGGAAACATTTTCTACATTCCCACAGTGCTTACCACTCTGACTTTCCACTTAAATGTTTTGCCTTCTGCCCAGGACCAGTGGGATTATAGAAACACTTCTCTTTGTATGACCTTTTTCCTTATTAAAAATAATTGCATGCTGTAGTTGAAAATATATATTACAGTGAAAAAAATGGTAAAGTTGTGGCTTGTGTAACTAAAACATTAGCTTAAAATATGCTTCAAACTGCTGAGGAAAACACAGGTGAGAAATCCTTTAGTCACTCCTTGAAGTCTTTTTTAATGATAGTGATTTGATACATATCAGAGTTTTTTCCAGGGAAAAAATATCCATGCTTTTAAATTTGCTGGAGATATGAGTCTACCTCTTATTTCTTATTCAGTGAATAGGAATATGCGAACCTGGCCCCACCGACACCTTCACCCACCAGCAGCTGATACTGGCCTTCATTGTACTACGAAGTGATAACCAATTCCAATATTTGTGTACTATAATACTATACTATACTAAAATACTTTTCCTAAAACATCCAATGTAATATGACTAACTACCAGTTAAAAAAAAAAACAATTCAGCTACACTTTGAGCCAGAGAGCAATTTTCAAGAAAGCCAACAGAAATGAGATGGTAATAAGGTGTTTTCACCAAACAATTTAAGTGCCGCCCCCTCAAAGAGCTGGACTAACTCAGAGCTGCTCGCTAGCCCATTGCTACCAGAGGCAGTTCAGTTACCGGGTTTAGTGGCACTCCATAGAAGGTAGTGTTGGGCAGGCCTGGAAGACAGCAGAGTGAAGTCTGAGCTGGGCCACATGCCAGCCAGAAGCTTGCTTACAATAAAAATGTTTGCTCTGGGAGTGCTGGGCTGGTCAGGGGCTGGCAGAGCGAAGTCTTGCTCTGGGCCAAGCGAGTTTCTGGCTGGCTCACACGACTCGCACATTGCCACGTCCCCTCACTTTTACTTTTGTCTGCTGTGTTTGCGCTGCTCGCTGCAGCCCAACCTTGTCTAGATCAGCGCTTCTAGATCTAGTGGCCTGCATAGTTGGCTTTTCATGGCCTCTCATGGCTTGCTGAGTACTACAGCTCCTCACTCTGCTGTGTTTCGGCTCTGTCCTCCACCTGTGCTAACTTCTCTTCAGCTTGCTACGCTTCTCACTCAATCTGTTCCTCACAATGTATGAAATTTAGCTGTATAGCCTCACCTCCTAGTAGTAACGACTGATTGGTGCTGTTTTCCTCCTGCATACAGGCTGTCCGACCTCACTGATGGCTAATTTCTCTCATGATATGTGATGTGACATATACTGTCATTTTTAACAATTATTCAAGATGCAATCTGCTGGAAAAACTTTGAAGTATTGTTAAAGTGATACACAAACAGTGTGAGACCAAGTGTTTCAAACTTATCAGCTCTGAAATTGAAGTTAAAAGGGAGTTAAAAAGAGCTGCCTTTTCCTTTTTTTATTCTTACGGGCAGCTCTTTCTATCATCCGTTTTCCCTCTGTAACACTAATATGAAATAGTACCGCCAGTAGTTGTTAGCAGCAGGATGACTCTGTTCATATTTATTTGTTCATTAATTTGATCTATCATTAATTGAATTACCCAAATTGACGTGAAGTTCCTAAAATGTTTTGGCTCCTATCATTGCAGCTTGCTGTACTGCCCACCGCTGTGACTTCAAATGTTGTGCATCAGTGCTGCAGTACTTGAGGTGGCCCTTGTTCTGCCATGAAAGATGAATGGGTCCACTGTTACCATCTAACTAATCAGAATGTCTTTGAAGGTTGTTCAATAGCCCCGTCTGACCTCCTTTTGATCAGTGCGGTTCCACTGTGGGATTCTGTTTAAGCTTAGGTTTTGCAAGAAACAAAAACCACACACAGACTCAGAGGCACAGACTTGTGCCAACACACATAACTGTTTCCATGAAATCTTTCACCGTGTAACTATTATTTTATAGGAGTACCACATAAAAAACATACACACACTCTGCGATTGCTGCAATCTCTTTCACAAAGCCCAGAGTAGATATAGCTGGTACAATCACTGTTCACAGTCTGCTAAGAATTATGTTTATGTTTTCAGTAATTGTTTCAACTTATTGTGAAAGCTCAGAGACATTGTATCTCTACTAACTTATCTATTGAAGCTGTGCTGTGCTGTGTTGTGTAAAGCAGGGACACTGTGGGTGTTTTATGTCGCTTAAAAGCTCTTATAGGTTTAGTTTTGTACATAGCCTCATTTTTGGTGATATCACAACCATAAATCCCTAATGTGTGAATGAGGCTGGACCGATAATCTAAAGCTCAGTAAATCCGCAGCAGTTTCCTTTCCAGGTAATCACACCAGCCCAGAATTGCAAACAGCATGCAAAGATTCCATCTATGCTTTCTAAACCAGACTCTCCAGGGGGAGTGTCACATACAATTTCTCAAAAGACTCCCCAGCAGGAGGGTCACACACTTTATCCTACTCCAGGGGGCAATATGTCCGTCTTTGACGTTGTGATCACAATTATAGTAGGCTTATTTATTGAATCTACATGACTAATTTTGATAGATAAGACCTTGCATGCAAACTAACAATCCTCCTGTAAACCTGACCCCTTATAGACCAATCACACAGAAACGTTTGAATTGGCTCTTTTGACCAGAACTGAATTCACAGAAGGGGGTTTAATCATCTGCTCTAAACATGGTATGTTTGTCTTCATGGCTGCAGGTTACAAAAGGGAGCCAACAGTTAGCACAGCAGTGGTCGGATTCTACCTGCTCTATATATATCGTCTGTCACAGATTGACACGTACAGATATTAAAGAAACTTGATGTTTAGGTGGTGCCTTGTAATTTATGATTTCTATTAATGTTTTACTGAATATTGATAGCGTCCCATACACTCTTAATAATTATTTCTAATGATTAAGCTAGCATTACCTTTATTGCAGTAGGTATCCCAAAGAGATCATCTTGTTTCGTAACAGAAGTGGAGCACTTATATACTACTTCGCTGCCTGATTCCCAGCCTGGATGCAGAACTCAATATTCTAAAAAGGAACCCTCTAACTCTCATGACTCAGAGTTTGTTTTGCCTCTGACTACCATGTATATGGCCTCCTCCTGGAGCCAAACCTGAGAGAGAGGCCTGTCAGCAAGTGCCTGGTTTTCGGCTCATTGCCTTTGTGGCCTGGCCGGGCACGGCCCAAATTAACTAAATGACCAGCCTCCTGTTGACCCACTGTCTGCAGAAGATTCTCTAAAAGTCCGATATAAAGTCAGTTGAGTGGTGGTCAAAGGCTTTGTTGGTCTGATTCCCAGCTGTTGATATGGAACGTCATTCAATGGTGTGGTAGGCGCCTGAGCATGTGCTGGTTAGTCAGGCTCACTTTGATGCACAGCAGAGGTTCTGGAATCAATCTGGAGAGGTGATGAACTTAATTCTACTATTGAGTCACCTTGGGTGAGAGATGGTGGGCGGGGTTAGACTTACTTGTAGCCCTACTGTGCCTTTGGGTTGGGGAAAGGTCTCTAAGTATTTTTTATAGTCCCTCAGTGGGCTCCTGAAAAGTGAACCGTTTGAGCACTCTATTGTGCCTACAGTCTTGCGGGGGGGTACTTAAATCCTCATGTCAGCAACAAAAGTGAAAATTAGTCGCTTGTTACAGGGAGGAAGGCCCTCCACAATCTCAGCCTGAGTGGTGTTTTGTTGGTACATCTCTGTGTTTGTCACAGAGTAGTTTCCTCCACATCAAAAGGAGTCATTTGGTGGTTTGGGAATCTGGTCATGATGCCTTCTGGACATCTCTCAGCGGAGGTGCTTCAGA
Source organism: Odontesthes bonariensis (assembly GCF_027942865.1). Taxonomy (NCBI): domain Eukaryota; kingdom Metazoa; phylum Chordata; class Actinopteri; order Atheriniformes; family Atherinopsidae; genus Odontesthes; species Odontesthes bonariensis. Next base: position 15,617,854 of record NC_134525.1, read on the forward strand.
CATGTCCTATAGGGAGGGGGCCTTGAGGGAGACCCAGGGCTTGCAGGAGAGATTATATCTCTTGGGTGGCTTGGGAACACATTGGAGTCATTCTGGATGAGCACTAGCTGAGCTGATCTGAAGGATGTCTGGGATCTGATCCCAGATAAGCAGCAGAAAAAAGATGAATGGATGCAATGTATGTTTAACCCAATTCTATCACCCTGTCTTCTCTTTGAGTAATTAATGTATCAATATTTTTAATAAAAATTCTGATGTTTTTAAGAAATTTGAATATCTCACTTATGTGGCAGATATTTAGCAGGCAGCATGTTGGATGTGAATACTTTAAACATTTCATTCATACGAGCATAACCAGATTATAAAATGCCAGGTGACAATAAGTCCGATTTTTATAGATATATATAAATATATATATTTGTTTTTTTTTTCTTAAAAAATTCTATTCAATGGTTTGTTATTCATTTTCAAAATGCCATCTTTGTGCTGACATTTGTCTTACCTTTGGGCAACTGTCTTTATGCTTGTGAACAGATGGAACAGCAGTGTTGCAAAAACCTGACAGTAGTTTTATGGTCATGAAAAAGACCAAATCTGACGGGAAATATGTTTTCAGAGTAAGGAAGTACGTGACTGTTTCTCTGATTTATGCTCAAACAACCAAAATTATTATTACTCTTACACATATGCTTATGTAATTTTGCTTTTAGTCTTCCTCATCTATATCAGCTTATTTTAAGCTCTTGAGTCATCCCCTGGGTAACTAATGTATGTGTGGTGGGTTTCAAGGGCCTAAGGTCAGTGAAACTGTAAAACACAAATATATTTGTACTTAGTGTAACAAAATTACACTTTTGTTACGAAACATGGTATCTTCTCTGCAGTCTTAGAGCAATATTGATGTACCTCTATGTCAATCCAGTATTGCTTTGGAGAGCAGCCCCTGTGAGCTTGAGGGAGCTTTAAAACGACTCACAGTTCAGTCAAAGTTGTTTAACACATGCTGGGACCAGCTTTGCTTCTTAAGATTAGTATTGCTCTTTTAGATACATAGTGTAATTGTTTGCACTTGTTTCATTCGACACAATATGTACAGATCATTCAGTACTACCCAACCCTTTCCCTGGCTTGGAAAATAAATGATTGAGTGAACGATTTCTTAGTGGCTATTGGGTTTTTTTTGTACATCTTCTGCTTGTATTCTGCCAAATGTTTTACCCCCCAGAACCAACTTACCGAACAGGAGTTGAATAATAATTCTGATGTTCAACGGTATTAAAGAAATGTGAATATCTCACTCCTGTGTCAGATATTTAGCAGGCAGCATGTTGGATGTGAATACACATTTTAATTCATACGAGCATAACCAGACAAATCAGTTATGGGACAAATGACTATATATAGTATGTAGAATGTCTTTCTATCTCAAAGACTTCAAAAAGACATTCAATCTTAGACAATACATGCCTTGTAAATGATTGGAGGTACATTTATCTCTCCCTCTACAGGTGTATGCCTAATCACTGTGAACATGGGGGTCGGTGCAAACAGACGTGGGACAGCTTCAGCTGTAACTGTGATGGAACAGGATACAGTGGAGCCACCTGCCACACCTGTGAGTATGTGAATCTGCGATTTCAGTCGTGTTTTTGCCTTTTTTTTTTCTTTTCTCATCCCTTTAACACCACTCAAATAGATTGTGTCCCTTGCATGCGTCCGCATCGGATTTGGCCTTCATCCGTTTGCCATTGAGAGATTAAGCTGCTTCACATTTCTCAATACAGAGGCAGACGAACTTTTGAAATGTTCAGACGCCGAGCTTGTCGTCTACATTGTGTTTTTGTTCTCATTAGAGAAAAAGGAATCCAACTCACTCAGCAGCAGCAGACAAAGACAAGCGAGTCAGAAAGAGATTTTTTGAGGCTTTAAATTTTGAGAATGCCATCCCTCCTCCCATAAGCCACATAGGCAGCATTGTGAATATTTCATCTAAAACTGATTTAATACACAGTAAGTCTGAGAATGTTGGGCAGAGGAATTAAGTGGGTGAAAAAGTTCACTTTTCAGACTGTATCACTGCACAGGGACAAAGGAGTTGCAATGCAAGATGGACGTCTAGAGATATTTTTTGTGTGCGTATACCTTTGTTTGTGGCTGTGTCACGAATTCATTTCTTATAATCTTCTGCATTTATCGCCATGCATCTTATTTAGATTTATAAATTCTGTGTGTAATTACATCCACTGTTTAACAATATGCGGCATGTTATTTACATGGAAATTAAAGCTTTTAGTCATGATGCCAATTAATAACGAGATCAAAATCTGAATTTTTTTTGTTCATTTGAATACGTTTTTTGAAAAGCAACTGTTGTGTTTTAATTACGAATAGAGTTGTGAACGAGTGAACAAGGAGCTGATTTCAAGCATGCCTTCTGTGAAAAGATTATAACGGACTAATTTATTAAAAGACAGCTTCAGGCATAGCAGACTTGGGCACAAGGTTTGAGTTTATAAAGTCGTGGGCCAAATCTGGGGGACAGCCAGTAATGTGTGGGTAGGGAGAATAGATGAGTAATTCTTTCCCCATCCTTCTGATCTCCTACTTAGGCATGGATATCTACACAAGTGCCCCGGTGAAGCTGGTTTGTGGCCAATAGCAAGCTGTGGGTGTAACATGTATAGCTATGAAACAGGGCATTGCTTGAAAATATCAAGCAGTCGGTCCTTTAAAGACATGCCATGCAACTTTTTCATGGTCATAAAATTGCTTGGCAATGATCAGTTTGCTTGGCTGACCCGTTCCGATGAAAACGGTGACATTTCCATCTCCATCTGGTGGCCCTAGCCCGAAACAGCGCTTGCAACTTTGCCTGTGGCGCCGCGTGCTTTGTTTAGCTCTGGAAGTCTCGCGACACACGAGAGCCGAGAACTACTGCTTCACGGCAGGTCGTAAAGGGCTCTGAGCCGAGCCAGGTATGATATAGTACAAGACAAACATGCACATATGGTTTACAATTCATTCTTTGCTTTTACACTGCTTTGATAATTACTTTTACTACATACCTTTGAAGACATCGCGAACCTCCGTCGTCTTCTCCAACTCTCTGCCAGTGTCTTGAAAAATAAACCGTAAATTGCCTCTGGTGGGTTTACGACAGTCTGGCTAGACTGTCGCCTATTTTCTATGGAGCTCCCCCTACAGCTTTGGGGTGTGTATTGCATGGTAAACAAACCCCGTATCACTGAGCCCTGCTTTAAAAAGAATTAAAAGCCAGAAGGAAAGAAAGCTCAAGAGTTAGCCTTCTGTTTAGAGAGAAATGCTGTTTAAAGTTTGATTGGCTGTAAATGGTTTTAGATATTAAAGTCCCTTAACTTTATCAAAGTGACATGGTTACTCTATTGCCCCTTATAGCTATGAAGTGATTAGCTACATTAAAGAAAAGTCAATTAATGGAATATTCATTCATGATGATGTTGATAATGACTAATCTTCCAAATCCTTTATGTAATCAACATTTGCTGATGATTGCTTTGGTTTGTAGATTTGATACCAACTGGGTTTGCTGTTTCGTAATATGTCATCTGTAATCTCTAATGCCAGCCATGTCAAACAATTACTTGGGAAAACATTGTTGCTGAAGGAAGCAGAGGTTTGAAATAAATCATAGCAATTATATAGCAAGCGAATTAGAGTCCAGTTCACTCTAATACAATCATAATCCATTAAAATCAAATTCATTCAATTCCAAATTAATCCAGTTCATACAGAGCCAACTAAAAAAATAAAATGGAAAGGAAACCAACAGATTGCTCCGAAACTTCCCTTCGAATCAATATCCCATCCAGAGCGCAACAGTGGATAGAAAAAACTCCCTTTCAACAGGAAGAAACCTTTGGCAGAACCAGACTCAGTAAGAGCGGCCGTCTGCCTCGCCCAGCCGGGGGTTCTGAGGACGGGAAAGAGGGGACAGCAAACAACCCAACACCAGGCCAGGGATACCTACTGGGAAAAAGAAACACGAGTTGATGCCAACAAACATAATGCAAGAGGAAAGACACATTAAAGAAAAGACAGTCAGGGCACATGGTAGTAAACTCGTTTACAAGCTTGTTTATATTTTGTTTTTTAAACTCTTTCTTTAGCCTCTGACTACTCCTACGTCAGGCAAGAAAGTTCCACTCTAAGTTGCTCTCTCATTTCTAATGCTGTCCGAGCGAGTGTGGTTCAGGACACCACTTCTGGACTGGCACAGAATAGAGATGATAGAGGACCCAGAAGGATTCATTCCCACATTTTTCACCAGTTAGGGGTGCACACACAAAGAAGCAGTCAGCCAGGCAGATGGAGGAGTTGACTGTTGGAAGGCAAAAAACCTGGAACAGCATAAGCTCATGTATGAACTTAAATCTACAAAAAGTAAAGTGTTGACTAATGTTGTTGTACGGATTGTACCACCCTCAGGTAGGAAAGTGGGAAGGACTGCCACGCCAGTCCCTGAACATATTTATGGTCATAAAGGGATCAACCCCTCAGATGTTGTTTTTAAATCAAAAATCAAATCAAATCAAATTTATTTGTGTAGCACATTTCGTGTACAAAACAATTCAAAGTGCTTTACATAAAATAAAAGCATTGAAGCGGGGAGTGGAAGAAGCATTAAAAATACATAAAAGAATATAAAGAGAAACAAATAAATTAATTAAAATGAATTAAAAACAAGCAACAATAAAAGATACCGTGTACCTGAGGTGGCATTGCTATCGCGGATTATGTACAAATTTCCACCTTTCGTGGAACAAGCAACAGTCTAGATAAGTTAAAAGATACCGTGCAGATTTCATGCATAGACACATGTGAACAGAAATGTTTTTAACCTGGATTTAAAAATGTCTACATCTGGTGAAAGTTTAATCTCCACTGGCAGTTTGTTCCACTTGTTTGCAGCATAAAAGCTAAATGCTGCTTCTCCATGTTTAGTCTGGACTCTGGACTGGACCAGCTGACCTGAGTCCTTGGATCTAAGAGCTCTTCTAGGTTTATATTCTCTGAACATATCACAGATGTATTTTGGGCCTAAATCGTTCTGGGATTTGTAAACCATCAGCAGGCTTTTAAAATCTATTCTGTGACTGACTGGAAGCCAGTGTAAAGATTTTAAAACTAGTGTGATGTGTTCAGGTTCTGTCTTTAAGAATAGCACAGCTCTCTCTATACATCTAATACTTATTCAAAGTTTGTGCTATTTTAAATGATTATCACAAAATTGTATGTCACTCTATCTCAACATGACACAGTGTGACTCTTTGGAGGTATAAACAAAGACTTTTATTGTGAATTATCTGATTTGGGGAGGATGTGACTATGGACTGCAACCATTATTGTTTCCTCCTGTTGTTTCTCTTTGCTCCTGCTCCAGCCATCTATGAGCCTTCATGTGAGGCCTATAAACATTTAGGCAGGTCCTCTGACTCCTACTGGATTGACCCTGATGGCAGTGGACCCCTTGGCCCCGTAAAAGTCAACTGCAACATGACAGGTGGGCGCGGTTGCTGCTGCTATCAAGGTTCTGTCTTTCTGTATGTGTGCATGCATACTTGTGTGTAGATATGTGTCTTTTCCCACCTTTCCTACTCTGTCTATACCCAGCGACTTGTCAATTAAGAAAATTCTGCAGCCCTTCTCATTCTTAACATCAAACAGCAGCAGTCTTGGGTTTCCATGGCAACTCACTCAGTTAGTGAGTGACATTTAAGGAGAAGCCAACACAAATGTTAAAACAACTAAAATATATATGAAATTAAGCTGTTATGCAAATATAAGTATGCACATAGAGTCTAAGTGACACTTGTGGCACACAGCTGCCCACCTGCACATATCCATGCACACACACATACACGTACATACACACACACACACACACACGCAAGGCGGAATAAGTAGATTGTGTGGAACAGCAGAGCATGCAAGCGGAGCAAAGGCAAGACTTTTAATGAAATGTCATTGCACCCCGCTGGCTAGTCCCTTGGTCACGCTGAATAGCACACTCACACCTTAGAAATGTTAAAAGTTTCTCTTTCTAACATGCTTATGCACACTTCAGAGACCTGAAATACACACTCGTATATTCCTTGAATGACAGCGCAAATGAACAAGGAAACGGGTATATTAAACCCTAGAGTCTCATAGCAGTACCTGTGATTAAACAGAATATGTTTTTATTGCTATTTCACTGCTCCTAAACTTTTGTCAGTGCATTTAATGAGTTGAATGTGTAAATGTGTCTGGTTTGTGTAGATTTAGGTCAAATTAGTAATTCAACACATCTTGACAAGTTTGATTTTTTTTTTTTTTTTAACTTGAAGGAAAAGTATTTCTCTGTAGGCCTATGCTATAAATTGCTTACAGGTGTCATATATTTTTTGTATTTGTGAATGCATAGAAGACAAAGTATGGACGACAGTTGTGAACAACCTGCCACCCAAGACTGTAATCACGGGCTCCAGCAGAGAGAGACGAACTGTCCTTCAAGTCAACTACAGTGCTTCTATGGACCAGGTAACACTCTCATACATATACACTGGCATGGATTATGTACACAAAGTGTCATGCTTAGATTTTGTTTTTTTAGGCAATCCAAAATGATAAGATTACGTATTAAGAAGTGAATAAATGAAGTATTGCTGTAATATGACATTTATCATTCTGCATTAATCTTTTTCTGGATTTTGATTTTATGAAATCAATCTATGCTGGTTTATTTAATCCTTACAAACGATCACTTAACATTTCCTGTGGGTAAATACATTTGTAACAACTTGTTGGATCTAGCAAAGCTGTGCATTGACGTGTGTGCAAATTGAAGTCACATTTGCACACACTGCAACAAAAGTGCCCTCTTTAAAATCTAGTAAACGTTAATTTCCCAGCGGCCATGATTTCTAATTCAAGGGAGCAAGACAGAACATGAGTTTGCAAACTGTCCAGGCTGGAATGGGATTCTCTATGTATACCTAACTTTAGCAAAATAGTACGGAATAGTAATCAGTTGGACATATGTCAATCATGTATCATATTCAGATGTTTTCTGTTATTACAGACTGTATGATTTACGGCCTCTGTTTCTCTCAGACTTTATCAATAAAATTGAAAAAAGTCATATCTTTATATATGATTTATAGTTCTATTCATCATAATAAACCTACACAAAATGTGATTGTAACCATACAGATAAATTTAACATTAACATTAACATCATATACTTCTTTTCCCACTGGAATATTACTCAACCCAAATCCAAAGTCAACTGAAACAGTCTTCGGTCTTGTAAATGCCCTAACTAACATAATGAATATTTAATGTCATTCCTGTATGGCTTGTCTGTTGTGGTTCTCTCACATACAGCTCAGACTGTCTAGATTTGATACCTTCATCTTCCTGCTGAGTTATAAATTGCAGTTGTCACTCTCAGTCCAAAGCAAACTGTGTGAGAACTTTACAGGTTCCAACACCTCCATTAGGAGTGACAGCAGTTTTTACCTGCAGCATGTACATGACTGTTATGTTTCAAGAGATGACATGGTTTGAGTAGCACATCCTTGTAGTAATTATGTTTCCTCATTACCTGTATGGTTCACTTGTTTCATTTGCAGCTTCTAAAAGTCACAGGAAGCTAAATCAAAACAGCATTTTCCTTCATATTGTAGTTCAGTAACTATTCTAACATGGAACTGGCCTGTCTGGTTGAATAAGATAAATTGAAAATCCCATCCCTGTTTGTGTTTTTAGGTGACAGCCATCACCACCAGTGCAGAATACTGTGAACAGCAGATCGCCTACAGCTGCCGCATGTCCCGCCTGCTCAACACTCCAGGTAAAGGCTGAGGATGGCATCTTTATTCCCCACTGACTCAAACACAAGTAGACAGCGCTGACACAGATAGGGTGTTTGCTTTTTGCCACATAGTTGGATGAGAAATAACATCAACAGAAAGACAGAATTTCCTTATGTCAAAAATTACAGGAGTAAATGAATGAGGAGACACACAGAATGTAGATGCTTCTATAAAGAGTAACTGAATCTGCTGATACTATTAAAATTATGTGAATTCATTTGACCGTTACTAGATCTCAACCTCACCCCTCTGTTTCAGTCTTTGCAAACAAGCTTTAAAGCTTCAGCTGTAGCTTATTGTGGTCCAACACCCTAAGATGGGTTTCCCCATCAGTATGTTTGAACTGTTCCTTTACTTTTCCTTTTACGTAGCACAGCTACAAATTATGCGGTTAAAACAGACCATTGGAAACAAGTTGTGTCCAGCATATGCACAGTCTGAGTAAATTAACTTGGATTCTATTTGTTTGGAGTCCATTTGGCTGCTGGATTGCAGCCCCATGTTTTCTGTCAGTTTGGTTTTGATTAGTTGTGCTGGTTTGTTAAGATGTATGTTATTACTTGGTTTAGTTGACGCAAGGTATTTGAAAAGTTTCTGTGCAGGATTTAAAACAGCAAACAACTGAGCAGCTGTTGCTTGTGGCAGGAGAGTCAAATGCAGCAGTATTTTCATCTTGTATTGTTCAGTCTGTGTTAGTGTTAAATGTCTTGTTTAATGAACAAGTGTGTCCATGAGTGTGTGTGTGTGTATGCGCACGCGCTCAAACAGTAAAATTCACAGAAATGAGCGTTTTTCACTATGAGAATAACAAGCTGGCTGTCATTGTCAGATCAACTTTTCATTTTGCATTTTCCTCTGGCTAAGACACACACACACACACACACAGTATGCACTTGCATATGAGTCTGCACACCATAACCCACCTTGGGGAGCAGCTTCATAAAGACAAGACACCCTTAGCAATTAAAGTGAGTGAGAAGAGACAAAGGGAATGAGAAAGGAGAGTGGAAGACAATGGATTTGTTAGATGTATGTGTTTGGGAGGCTTCTTTTACTGCATTAGTAAGGACAAAAATACTGAGAACCCACTATATTTGTAGGGTCTTAAAGCTTGTTTTTTTTTAGTATTAAGTTGCTAGATCCCCACAAATTAAAATATTTCAGGGTTCACGCTAGATTTGTTGTTTTTGATAAATTCAAGAACTTTGTTTGGTTAAAGGTTAGAGTTAAGCACTCTTGTGATGGTCAAAGTGAGAAATTTAATTATTCCAGCAGAGAGTTCCCACAAAGATGGCGAGACAATAATATGTGAGTGTGTGTGTGTGGTTCTGCATATGTTTGTGTCCATGGTCCTTGATTGACTGAGTAGGAGTGAAGTAAAAGCTGGTTGGTAATAGCTGGGTGTTAGTGCAGCAGACCAAAACTTTGCAATTAACTTCCACTGCACTGAAAGATGGCGCCCACATCTACAAACATTGAGAGTGAAAACCCACGCACACACAGATATACACAAATACCCACGCTCTGATAATATTCAATTTTTCTTTCATTCTTTAGCTACAAATACTTTTGGTTTGCAAACAAACACACAGCCATTCAGACCTTTATTAACTAGTTCACTCCTAATTCACTGCCTTGCAAGTTAGAAAAATCAAATTACCATCTAGAATGACAGAGAAAGTAGGACCTGGAAAAATAATTTGCCCAAAAATATGTTTCATAAATGAGCTGTCAGCTTTAATCAAATTACACTGTCAACAGTATTTCCAATGTGAAACACAAGCACACATGCACAAGTGGCTGTACACACTCCTCCACTACCACTTCTTTTTTTCTGTCCAGATCACATTTATTAGACAAGGACTGGCATTTTGAAGCTAAACGAACCGTTAAATAGGAATTATATTCTGCCACCAGTGACACCCTTAATTTGAAACTTGGGCAGTAATTGCTCTAATTGTTTGGCCCCGTCTCACCTCTGTCACCTATTCTGTCCTTTTATCATTTTTTAACACTCCTTTCACTTTGGCACATCCACCATCTCCAAACATATTCTATCCAACGTTAAGTCATTCACAGAATGTGAACAGAGGGAGAGCTTGATGCTGATGTGTACAGACACACAACAGACACAGCTTACATACACACAGACACCAGTAATTCCTTTTCTTTCCTCTCTCCTTATGCCGTCTTGCATCTCTTCCACTGCTTCCTACATTCTTCAGCTTCCACGTTTATCAATTCTCATCCATCTCTTCTCTCCTCTTCCTCCACACATAACTCCTGTATTTTGGCTTTGTACTCTCCCTCCTCCTCTTTACCATCTCTAGTTTCTGTTTCTGCCTTTCTTCACCTTCATTTTTATTTTATTTTTTTATTTTTTCCTCCTCGTTTCCATCCTGTCTCCCTGCTCCCAACTTCTTACTCACTATGTTGAACACTATTTCCATGGATATTAAAATCACAGAATTTAGAAGAGAATTAGTACCTTTGACTCATGATTTAGAATAATTTTCGTCAGCATTTCCAACCCAGAAAAATAAAACAGTGGTATAAGGCTTGTATAAAGATATGCCCTCTTTGCCTCTTGTTAAAAGTTGGTTGTTACCCCTTGACCCATTTCCCCTCTCAGCAAAAATAATGCTTTGTATGTACATTGTTTTCACTGATGTGAATACAAATATCTAATATATATTTTTTTGCCCCATAAACTTGTCAATTGTTTAAGCAAAAAGAATAGATTCAGTCATCTATTTTTACAACCAGTAAAGGATTAAAATTTGTCCTGCTTTCTACTCTTCAAATTCCATCCGCAAGGAAAGCCACAGTTACTTTGGCTTTACTTTGGTTTGGGGAAGTTAGGTAAACAATCACATAAAAGGTTTTTTATTGTGCACAAACAATGACAAAATGTATTGTTTTCCGTTCTGCAAGAGATCATTGTTCTTGCAAACATTGTTTTTTTAGGAACTAAAAACATATCAGTTAGGGTTTTAGCAGTGCAGAGCAAATCAAATGATGAAAAAAAATGTTTTGTTGCATTTGATTGCATAACTCTGCTTAGTTAATCAAGATAAATAACAGTTTAAACCTATAATTAACTTCTGTAATCTATTGAGTATCTTTTCTAATTAAATATTTTTAAATCATAATTATCCAGTTTTCGCTAGAATTCAATTCACTTAATTTATAGCTCCAACTTACAAAGAAATGTGATCTATCAAGGTACTGCAAATATATAGTCCAATTATAATCAAAATAAATCAAACAAATCAAATTATTCAAAGTCATATAATACCAGCTCACAAAAAGTTGTCAAGCTAAGGGAGCCAATGAATCGCAACAGATCAGTAAATGAGTAGACCTTTCATTCAATCTCACGTCCTGTGCATCCATGAGGTGTAACAGCAGAGAGGACAACTCAGGAAAACCTTCAGCTGATTCTGTCTCAACTGGTTAGGAGTTATACAAATGTAATATTAATTTACCAGCCATGCTTTGACCTTTAGGAAGGTGGGTAATGTGGTTTTGAGCTGTTTTAGGAATTTTAATGCAGCTGAGGTATGCGTCCAGAGGTAATTAGATTAAACATATCCATAGGTTTTCTATATACAGTATGCAGTGTTTTTCCTCTACAATCACATATCAATTAACATATTGGGAGCAATGTGGAATTCATTGTCTTGCCTGAGAACTATATGACAAGATAACATGGTGGGGATCGACTCGCTGACCCTCCAGGTGGAAGATGACCACCTCTAGATGTTGAGCCACGGACACCATACTACTTTAGATCTGTTGTTTTTTAACAGTTGAGTGCGGATTGTGGTGCACATTACGACAGAAAATGGTAAAAAAAAAAATACAAAAAAACAAGGACAGCATCCACAGACTGTAGTTTTGCGTAATTGTGTGCGCTCTTCTAAAATCTAAAACCAGACATTCCAGCAACACTCTCCAGATTCTTCTAATGGAACCCAAAGCATTCGAAGGCACCAACAGATGTGCAATCCCGCAAGGATGCTCAGGGTGTGCCGCAGGGCCTCTTCCCAGTAACATGTGCTCAAAGAACCAACCAGGAGGTATCCTAATTAGATGCCCAAACCATCTCAGCTGACGCTTTTCAATCAGACAGTGCAAACACAAAGATACTCCAAGTTTTATGTCCGAGCTCCCACTGGATGGTCGAGAAATGAGTTTCCTCTGGAACCAACCTCCAAAGGAAACTCATTTCCACTGCTTGTATCCATGATCTAATTCTTTGGGTCTCTACCCAAATCTTGTGACCATAGGTGAAGGTTGGAATAAAGATGGACCAGTAGATCAAAAGCTTTACCCTTCAGCTCAGCTCCCTCTTCAAAACAGCTGACTGACACATCACCCTCATTACTGCTAACGAAGCCCATCTGTCCATCTCTTGCTCCAATTTGCCATCTCTCATGAACAAGATCCTGAGATACTTAAACTTTTCCACTTGTAGCTGAGACTCATTTGTGACTCACCACTTTCTGGTTAAAAAACACAGCCTGGGATTTGGAGAAGCTGACTTTTATCCCACTCACTTCACACTCTCCTGCTAACACTCCAGTGCGCTCTGAAGATCATGGTTTGAAGTAGCCAACATCATCTGCAAAAAGGGAGAAATGCAACCCTGGGGATCCCAAACCAAACACCCTCCTTTTGCCAACTATGCTTTGAGATCTTATCCAACACACACTTTAAACAAGCTCGACTTGTGCCTGGAATGTAGATCCAGCTCTTGCTTTGATTATAAAGGGACCCCATACCTCTGCTGCAGTTATAAAAAAAAAATATGCAGCCATTTTAAAGCTTTTCTATGTATTTGATTTTCCATTCTTTTCTTTCATTTCATACTCTCCAGCTTTAATTTTATTACCGACCTCAGTGCAGTCTTCATGCTACCAACAATCTTGTAATCCTCTTTCAATTTTTAGCCGCCCTCTCACTTCCACAGCAATCTTAAAACAGACCACTCCTGCGAGATTTACGTTTGGTGGGATCCAAGTCCCAATGCAGGGCTCTACCACAGTGCTCCTTCTGAATCCGAGATTCAACAATTGGTAAGACCCTCCTCGCCAACACAATGAAATAAACTTTCCTGAGTAGAGCGATCCTCCTTTAGCTGGAACACACTCTACAGTCTTCCTTCTTAAATTTGGGAACCACCAAACCCTGTTTGCCACTCCACATCTCTATGCGACAACGAAGAGGTTTGTCAGCCAAGACAACCCCAAAATGTCCAGAGCCTTCAGCATCTCAGGGTGAATCCCATCCATCCATAGAGCCCTACCACATTGAAGCTTTCTAACTACCTTGGCAACCTCTGCCAAAGTGATGGGGAGTCTTCCCTCAATGGAGGGCATGCTGGTCGGATTAAGGAGATTCACAGTTGCCAAAAGAACAGAAACCAGACACACAGAATAATTATTTCTAAGTGAAATATGTATGTAGTTTACAGCCAGTCAACGTGATTAGGATTTTATCACATGAAAAAATTTTGAATTATCAGTGTAGTTACTGGCTATTGAAACGTTACAGGCCTCTAAAATGTGGAAAAGAAGATGATGCAGCAGTTTTATACAGTAGATGGGGGGGACATTTGAATAGGGAGGAAAAAATCAGGACTTGTCACTCCTGCTTTGTCTTTGTACTCATCACCTATCAAACCAAAACTGCTCTCTGGCCACCAACAGCAACAAAAAGTGCCTTACCAAAAATATCAAAGGTGATGTTGTCAAGTAGAGGCTTTGTAAAGGTTTGACCTGGAACAACTTTGAATGGAATAGAAATTGGCCCTTGGTGTGTGACACACAAATAAGGAGAGAGTCAGAGACACAGGTGAAAATGAAAAATAAATAGAGGTGACAGGAGATGAAAGATGAGTGTTGCGCAGGATAATGAGGCTGTGTGTATGCCAAGTGTTGTTACAGTTCATTCCTTGGGCACCTCTGGTCTCAATTATTGCTTCACAAGTAATGGTCAAGACAACCGCTGTCATATTCCACAAACATACTCACACAAATCCTCGCAGGTTTTGTATCAAAGCCTAATGACTTTGCTTCAGCAGCACTGGTAAACCACTTGTTTATTAGATTTTTTTCCTCATTTGTGTTTTCTGTTGTTCATCATTAACCTTTAAAAATGCAACAATGAGAGACTCTTTGCATTTTAGCCTTGAATTTAATTGTCAGCGAAAATAACAGATCCCAGTAATTGTGCACTGGTGTGAAATGGCTGGCTTACATCAAAATAAACCAAAAAAAGTATGACACTTATGTTTTGTTGGAAAATGCGCATCTTTAATGAACTGTACAATATATACCAGTGAGATCTCCTTGTTGTGGCCTTTAAGTAAGCTTAGATTCTAATAGTTCTCATTATTCATTTGTTTGTACAAAGAACTTTTTCTGCTCGTAACAAATATTCGTTAGGGTTCTTGTCTTGTCATTGTTTTGAGATTATGTCTTCCTTATGTTTTGTGTATTAGTGCTTTTTTTGTTATCTTATTGTGCCCCATGCACTGCTGTGTATTTCATTACTTAACTAATGTTCTCGTTACTTTGTCATTACTGGGTGAAAGCACTCAGAAGGCCAGAGGCAAAGAAGGGCCAAGAGAGAACAAGAACTAATATACTGAAAAGACAAGAGAATGGAGAACTATTACTCAGGCCCTCAGGCTTCTCTATTGCAATCCCTGTCTCCCATCTTTCTTTTTCTCTTCCTTTTCTTACACCCTATAGACTAGCTCCTAATTACCATTAAATTACCTTCTCTAACTGCCCCTGCTTTAACTTCACTGAGAATCTGCCTCCTTCAAGGTGGCAGGACACTCTGCGGTGACATGTAAAGTTAGGCTTTATATAGCACAGCAAATTAACAGGCGTCAGGCCTCAAATGGTCTTGGATATAAATGTGGGCTAGTGTTAAGTGGAAACAGCAGGCATGTGTATGTTAGTGAGCAGGCAAATGAGCATTTTTGTGACAAAATGTTTTTCAGCTGGGAAGACTGTACAAGAAATGGAGCAACAAAGTGTGATCCGTCACAGAAGAGCCCACATCATTTACATTGCATAAGGTGTGCCCTCTGGTTGCCGTTGCCTTGGTAATGCGTCATTGCCTGGGATAATGCTTTCATATGTTCTGTTGACAAAGTCGTGTGTCTTTTCCCACCCTATGTCTGTCTACCTGAGTGCAGCATTTACAGCTTTCAGCCGGACAGGTGCTCCTGTCAAAAGAAAATAGTATAACACTTTACAGTACATTAAACTGGAGTGTGAAGGTGTTTTGCACAAACAGCATCTCTTTTTTCTCTCACTTATTTTCTTGGTAATGCTCTTTCTTTATCTTTATTTCTTTTTCTTTCTCTCACTGTGCTAGTCCATTTTCTCCCTCAGTCTCTCAGTCACGCAAACTCATTGGAGGCCCTGATTTGTTCACTTTTTTAAAACAGAAGGTGTCTCTGATCTAAGCGCTGGCCAGGAATGTCTACCTGTGAATCTGTCTGATGTTTGTCAGTGTGGGGAAATGTGCTTATAGCACCATCTGCCAATTGAGCTTTTCATGTTTGTATGCAGTACATTCATGAAGTCTCTTTCTGTTTCCCACTCAGTCTTGTTGTATGTTTGCAAATGTGTGTACTCGTTGGCATTGCCTGAGAGTCATTTTTTTGGCCCTGTTGCCCACTGGCAGTTACCCCAGCTTGTGAAATACTGTGTACACTTTGCCCAGTAACAAAACATGAGACCAAATATGGCCATTGTAGGATTTATTTCAGCAGACAGACAATGTGCAATGCTTAAAGTTTACATACATTTGAGTAGTCTTCAATGGGCATGGAATCTTGTATTTTTTCTTATTTGACATGGCAAAATGTATCAAGCAATAATACATTCCAGCCTCTCATTTTAGTAGAGGCTGATATATAGTTTCTGATTTCTAAAATCAGGACTGACCAGTGTTTCCTAAATTGGTAGGTGGGTCATATTTTCCTGTGGGGAAATTGCATTGTTACAAATTAAATTAATAAAGCAGTAGATGTGTGAAGCAAGTTGGCAGCAAAACAACGTTGTTCAGTCATCTCCAAAACACTGTTTTGAAGTTGGAGAGCCCCACAATGTTTTCATTTTGGAATTTCGTAGATGGCCCTTGTGCTGCCGTGGTAGACCGTTTCTGTTTTGCAAAGACTGCAGAGCACCATCTTATTAGAGCTCTGTTTAAAAAAATCCTACGGTATGGAAGATTTGTGGGCTTGGATGTGACATATGCTAGACAATTTTAATTTGATTAGTTTCCGTGTTCCAGTATGCAAGAACAGGAGAGGACCAATGTATTGAACAATGTATGTATGACTGCTATGCCCCTTTTCACCATGTTAGTTATGGGCTATTTTTGTTTGACCTGTTCTGTTGTATAACAAAACAACTGATAGACAGTCTGTCTAGTGGCATATTAGTAAAATTATTAGAATTCATGGCATCATCGGCCTGACCTACATCTCCCTCGGCATCCTTCTTGGCACTGCAGGATGAAACATATTAGGGCATTGAAGAGGCTGAAAACTATTATTCTTGTACTGTAGCCTACCCATTAACATGGGGCTGGTAAGGGGGAGCAGAAGTGTTCCAGGACCAGCATTTCCATGCTATAAGAGGTCAAAGCCTTTAGATTTGTGATTGAGAACTGAAAGGCATATTTTTTTTAGGAACTGTAGATGTAGGTTCATGGGTATGAACATAGGTGCTGTAAATGATTGATTATTGAACTGGTTCAAAGGATACAGTGAATTAGAACTTGGTGTGTGTGCTTTTTAAGTACCCTAATTTAATTTATGTACCTTTCGGTCTTTGTAGATTCCTTAATTAACTTTTGTTTTTAAGCCACACTACATTAAAATGCAAGTAGTGTTATTGATACTCCGACTCCATTTGACATAATGAATTGGACTGTAATTATTTAGGTTGGAATGGACCTTGTTTAATTTTACTGTATAGTGCCCTGAGAGGATTTTATTGTGAACGAGCGTTATATGAATACACTGAACAGAATTAAATCAAACGAATGAATGCATTACATTTGTATTTGTATTTTCAGTGTCATTGGTGTTTATGGTTTCCTTTGGAGTATATTCAGGCTTTAGTTCATACACAAAAAAGCAATGACTCTTAAATACACGATTATTTCTAAATGAGTTGGACATTTACTATTCATATTGGTCTTGACGGGATGTTCTTCCTTTCATTCTGGGGCTTTTAGCGAGCACGTTCAAAAGGGCATTGAAACTATTGTTTCAATATTCGCTCTCTTCAGACAAAATTAGACATCAGTCACTACAAAGTGCCTACAAATGAGACCATTATCTATATGCACAAGCACTCAGCCAAAGATATTGTATTTGATTTGTTACTGCCACAGTTTGCATGACTATTTAGCATGTGACATTATACTTGTTACCAGTCTTTTTTTTCATAGTTTAGATTAGCAAGGCACTTAAAGCTGCTCAATACTGCAGCTAAAACCTGCTGCAGCTATATCTGTCTTGCTCAATGAACAAAACAGATACGCTGCACACCTGCCCATTACTGTCTCTATTCTGGAACATAATTATACAACAAGTACAAGTGAAACATATACAATGGTGAAACTCTAAGGAGTGGATGTTACATTGACTGATTACTAACATCTACACAAAGCTTGCCTTATCTCACTTTCTTGTTATTATTTGTTATCTGTGTTTTTCTAGAGCTTTATCTCTGTTAGTTCTAAGCATGTATTGGTTGTATCCATGTTTCTGTTGTTATTCGGTGGAGATGGTTGTCAGATGGTTATCTCTCCTGAGAGATAACTCTGCATGGTTAGCATATAAATGTTTGAGATGTCTGATATAAGCACACTGAGTGAAGTTAAAATGAAACCTGAAAGCTTATTGATCTCTTTTGGGAAATTCTCATTTTCATGTCTCCAGGGATTCATTGTGTTTTTCCTAAAGGAATAAACTTAGTCTTTGAATATGAAGTTATCTAACCCAAGTGTGTAAAATATACACGCCATGTATACAGTATATGTTAGTGTGCGTGTGTGTGTGCGTGTGTTGGTCTCCAATGTAGCCTTTCTACTGCACTCACAAACTGCACTCAGCCTTTCTGAAAAGACAAGGCTGCAGGCGATGAAAACTAATTAGCACAATGTGATAGTGATGTACATAGGTTTTACTCTTTTTTTACTACATATTAAATGTTTTAAACAGAAAATAAATATCCCATGACCTACAAATTTTGATTTCTCTAATTTACATGTTTGTCAGGGGCAGCATGGTGTGGTGGTTAGCACCGTTGCCTCGCAGCAGGAGGGTTCCTGGTTTGAATCCTGGCTGGGCTCTTTCTGGGTGCAATTTGCATGTTCTTCCTTTGCATACATGGTTTCTCTTTGGGTACTCTGGCTTCCTCCCACCATCCAAAAGCTTGCGTATTATATTTGTAGCCCGTGGGATTTGGATACACACGCACAGGACACAATAACTGGGGTTTTATAGCTTTACCTTTTATTGCAATAGGTCAGTTGGCCTAAATCAATAACCCAAAAATATGAGGGATGTTCTCAGATTTAATACTTGAAAGGAAATAAAAACAAAATACAAAATGTCCCAAAATACGGCAGTGGCCGAGGAACTAATCACACAGAACAACACAGGGTCAGTAATGTAACCATTCAACACACACAATTTGAAATATACAGTACATTAAAATAGACACGTACACTTCACCAATCGTCGTTCCACGTGTTTGAGTTTTCCTCACTTAGCACCGAAGTTAGCTGCTAACAGTGGTTGACGCCAAGCGTGTTCACATCCTGAAACGTAATGCCATTCTCTATCAATGACCATGTTCGGTCGCTTCACAAGCAGGTAAGTTCCAGTGTACAATATTTCCCCACATGTGTGTGTGTGTTTTACCTTTTGATTTTAAGCAACAGAGAGTCCGTTACACACTTTGCAGCTCTCAAGTCCACATGCAGCAGAAGAATAAAACAACAAAAGCCCAAAATGCACTTCGCGCTAAAAAGTAACAGGCCCAGTGCTGCCACCCCGCGACCAAAAAAGTGTCCGTGCACATCTCTGTGTCCCACAAAATGTCCATAAAACAAAAAAGAAACAAAACAAACAAAGAACACACCACAATCCTACATTGCAGTGCAACATAACATCTGGGTTTATTTACCACCCGGTTACATATTAATTGGTGATTCTAAATTGAGCCTAGTAGTGACTGTGCATGATTGTCTCATTTTCTCTGTGTGGTCCTGCAATGGTCTGGCAAGTCATCCAGGGTTTACCCTGCCTCTCGCCCAATGACATCTGGGATAGGCTCAATCTGTCTGCCTCTCTTTCTGTCTGCCTGTGGTACTTGGGATTTGAATTGTTGCTACAGTAGAGCACATTGTTCAGCAAAGCTGGTCCAGTAACCTTTATTTTCCTATTGTTTCCTTAGATAAGTTCTCAGATAGAGCGCTCAATATTAAGCAAATCTGGAAGCTGTGCTCAGCTCCTCAGAACATTCCAAGAACACATATAGCTTATCAGTACAAAGTTTCAAGGTGAGTGGAGATGGAAATAATGATGAAGTGTCACAATTGCAGTAGCCTCATAATGAAATAGAAGATCTACAAAGATTGATGTAGAGTGAAAGAAGAGATCCTGTGAAAGAGGGAAAAGGGACGATAGATGTAGAAGCAGATTTTGTTTGTTTTCTGCTGGTTGCTGTCATTAAGATATGTCATTGCTAATGTCCCAGAAAGCCTTGAATAACACAGCAAACCAATACATATCACCATTAATGGGATTTTCTGAGTTACTTGTTCACTTTCACACACACACACCCACGCACAAGTACATACACGTACACAATCCACCATATGGCCACCGCCTGGTGGAATTATAAAAAGGCAAATGGAAAAATATAAACCACTCGCTCGAGGGGTAATTATAATATTGTCTTCTCATTTGTGACGAACTGAGAGGTTAATCTCAATTTTGAAGCAATCTACAGTGATCCTCTGTTCTCCATATGTCTTCCCCAAGGTTGCTGGGGATAATAAATGCTGGCGAGATGTAGCTTGTAACCACAAACCCATCGTCAAACATAATTTGACAATGGGTAAAATAAAAGAGTATTCATCTTTGCTAAGAAAACCTACATCAGTGTATGTGGATGGTACATGCTGATCATATGTTGCTTTTTTTACCATCACAAACGCACATCTATACCATAAAATACTGAAATACTATATCATGAATAATACATTATTCTTCGGTGTACGAGTGTCTGTGACTATATGCAAGGATCCCTGAAGGCAGTTTCAACACAGTGATTGGGATTACAGCTGGATATTAGAGCACAGAGAGATTAGAACAACTGGAAAAATAACAGGAAAAAAACAGCGGAAATATCACTCAGGGGTGCTAATGAGGCAACGCGGAGGGAAGGGTTGATTATCCAACTTGACCTTGAGGCGTTTTGTAATGAGACCATGAAAAGTTAGAGAGACAAAGTTTGAGTGAATACAGAGTTTTACAGCTGTTTAATAGAGGACACGGGCAGTCAGGTTTGTCTTTTTTGTATGTCCATCAATGTGTACCTGTATGCAGTCGTGTACCACTGACGACACTGTTAGTCATAAACCTACTGTCCGTGTGTGGCAGTGTGTTTGGCAATGTGTTTTTATCAATGTGTGTTTGTGCCTGCAGCAGAGTGTTACTTTGTGTAAATTTTATTTCTCAGTGGAGCAATTTTTGTCTCATCTGTCATGTGGGCAAAAAGTAAAAAAAAACAAATGAATATTCATGGTACTTGTCTTATCGGATTTTGATGTACCATGTAACATTCTCTTGTAATTACCCAGCACCAGTTGTTTTTCTCATGTGTCAAACTGAATGCTTGTATATACAGCCTTTGATTTTTGAGTGCTCAAGCATAGGACTTTTTGCTGGGTATCAAATAATGACAGCTTTGTGATCAACATTACATCATCCTAATATCCAAGGCATAGACGTGGCCCCTTAATTATTTTTAAACAGTGAGATAATTGCAAAAAGGAATCCATTTAAAGAATTAACCAAAATTCTAAATAGACTTGTAGAATAGTAGAAAATATGACTTATTACACTGCCTTGTGACACACTAAAGCAAGTGAATCTCGAACACATTCTCACCCCCAACTTGTCACACGCTTGCGCTTGGCAAAAGACTTATACTTCAGTTTTCCAAGCACAGAGTACCCACTTACCATCACTTTTAGACCCCCAGGGAACTGCTTTACAGCTGCATGTTCCCAGTTAGCTTCTGCAGTAGTAAGTGACACACCAGCCGTGCCAACTGTAAACACCAGGAGAAAAATGTAATTCTACAGTGCCTGCTTATGAACAAGAACAGGGATCGAGCAAGGAATCAGACGGGAGTAAGCGGTATAGTCACCTGACTCCCAACATAAGACTATTTTTTGTTCCCTTTTTTTCATCCATTCCATCTTTAGTTTTACTTTCTTTGCTCTACTCAAGTGCAGCAGTATTTTTAACAATTTAAAAGTAGCAAGATAAGAGTTTAAGAGTATTTGATTAGAGTTATGCAATTGAGGTAGCCTACTCAGTTAATGTTAGGCAATGAGATACACCTAATTGTGGAAAGCCTCACTGACAATTCCCATTTCACTATATGGGAACATGTCCCTCAACTGTTACTGTACCCTGTGCATTCAAAAACAAGACACGGGGCTCCTGATTGAGTGCCAGTGAAAATGGCATAGAATCTATAATGATCCGAAACCAAAACCTATCATGGAGTCACTCAGGCAGCTTGTAGATCTCTCTCGCTTGGGAAAGTGAAGGTTATATTCTATCAGACCTTATTGGAAACATTTTTTTTTCAGCAGAATAACATGGTTTATCTGGTGGAGATGATGTTTAGCTTAAACAACACAGAACTGAGGAGCTTGGATTCAAAGGGACTGAGCTTCTTTAATAATAATGTTTAAGGATAAAACTCATGAAAGTTTAATAGTATATATATACATAAGAGTATAATGTACCAAGGCAAGGCTCGACGTTGACCTTCTATGTGCCGATCCTGTTATTAGTCGCAGACACTTCAAATCCACCCAGAAATGATCCAACAGCATACTTGCCATCTAGTCATCCTGTTAAAAGGACCAAATAGGTTGTTTGTTTATAACCTGAAAAATAACTCATCATCTTCTAAGCTATACCTCAACAGGCAACAGCAAAGGCAGATAAGAACTGTGATAATAAAAATAGTTTTATGATAGCAGATTGTGAATACACAGGGCTCTCTATTGCCAAGTTTTTTGTCTAATAAAATCTACTCTAATCTACTCTAAAATAAGCAAACAAACAAAAGATGAAGGAGAAAAGGTTCTCACCATACTCTGGCTGTAAAAAGGAGACATTTGATTTTCCCTCTGTTGGAATAATATAAGGATTTGGCTATCACCTTTGAAGTTCATCACAAGGTTGAAAATGCAGTTGAGTTCCAGGATGAAGACAACATGAAAGTAGATATATCAAGGAAAAACAGTAACCCTATTATGCGTGTAGTTAATGGGGGTCGATGCAGTGATCTGTATGTATGTTGCGAGACATATAATTTACATAAAAGCTTTGGACCGGATAAAAAGTTCAGGTGAAGTTGAAAGTTAGAGATGTGTGTTCAACTGTCCAACACATCCATATGCAATTAAAGGTAAATATGAATTGATCATTTGAGCAATTTATTTTAATAGGGTGATCATAAATGTAAATTTTTCTTTATGCCACAATTTTGCATAGATTCATTAGATTTTCTTTTTACCTGTGTGTACACTCAGACATTGGGCTTAGTAATTCATGTTTAATTTCTTACTTTTTTTTTTTTTTTTACAATTCATCAGTGGATTGAAGTCCTTGAATTTTATAAGAAACAAATTAAACTTTCATCTATCCTGTCTGGGATCAATTGATATTCAAGTGTTTTTTTGTGTGTTCCTTTCACATAAACCAAATTGAAGTGAAGGAGTTCTAATTTTCTTTCAGGAAAATACGCTTGATGGTAACTTTATGGGCAGACTGTCTATAAAGATACTGTATTTATCAAGTGGTTTATATTCAAACTCAGTCTTTGATTGCTCGTGGGTGGTTTTAAAACAAAATTTTGCGATCAAGAATTTGGAAAGCACTTTGTCAAAGCTCTACGAGGCAGGTAGTAATCATCACAATTTTTCACTAAAGTCCCTCTGGGCAGCTGGCTCGGGTTAGGCTCAAAGAATAGCAGTTATATATGCAACAATGCAGAACTTGGGCAATAGCCTTGTAGTTTATATCATTAAAATCAGAAAACAAGCTTTTTCATCCTATGCATAGATAGGAAGCCATTGGATAGTCATGATATTTGTATGCCAGTTTGATGTGGTTGAGATGGAGAAAGTGAGAGACAATGAGGAGGAAATAGCCAGTTGGATGGATGCTGGGATACTCATTAACCCATTAGATGGAGTAACAGCTGGACACCCACAACCATCTGCAGCATATTTTTCTCTAAACAGGACGACTTAACCTGATCTCACACAAACCAGATTAGCGCACATACAAAACCACACATACTTGATAGTCTCAGACACATCTGTCTCTTTCTTTTTCTTTTCCGCACACACGTGGATCTATGAGCAGCTTTCTCTCTCCCTCTCTCTGTCGCACACATACATGCACACACAAATACTGGGAATCCTCTCGCCCCCATGAGTTCTTAATTTTCCAGCTGTGTAGGCAAGCCGTGGTGGGCAGTTTGTCCCCCTGATAAGGGTCACTGACCAGGGGAGAGTTCTACTTCTCTCAAGTGACTACTCGGTTGACTCGAGCAAATTCAGTGAGATGAACATTGAAGAGGAGAAAACTGAGAAAGAGGGAGTGAATAGACTCTTAGGGTTGGGAGGGAAGAGGAAATTAAGTGGAGATGGGTGGGACTGAGGGAGGGTAGCACACAGAGTGGGGAAATGCGACAGAGTAATGAGGACAGGAAGGTGAAAGGGAGGAGGAAGGGAAGGATGGAGCCGGGTCAAGCAGGCAGCTTGAATGGTGTAGGTGAGGATGAGAGCAGGGGATCGAGGTGTTGGGGGAGTCTCGTGAACCACGGCATGATAGATCACGATGTTAGCGGATAAGAAGGGTGTTGAGAGGAGGCATGCTTGACTTGTCAAGAGAAGCTTTTGTCAGAAGCAACATACAGACAGACGTAGTCCCACCAAGAGAAGAGATGTACACCCAGCAGAAAGAGGGTGAAAGGAGGGCCACACTTCCGTAGTCCCTTCTGATTTATGTTGCACTGTGAAAGGCAATTTATATGTCAAAGACACTTTAAAGCTTTCCAAGATTTCAACCTGCCTTTCATGCAGATGCACTTCATTGCTCAAGAAAGTGCTCAACATGCAGTTTCACTCCATTGTGCCTTTCTATCTCTCCCTCCAACACACATATGTACATATCTGCTCTCACGCACACACAGACGCACGCACACTCACACACTCACACACTCACACACACACACACACACACACACACACACACACACACACACACACACAAATCATTGACCCAACCAAGGTGGGAGCCATTTTCAATTTAGGTTTTCATTCTGTTCATCCTGGAGTGATGCATTGCAGTTGGTGCTTCTTACAAACTTTTTCTTCAACCTTGACTTGGCTACCGCAACAAATTCGCGTTAATGGAGTTTAGATGAAAGGCAATATAACACCCAGTAAACTCACCAGAGTCTTGTGACATTAGCAGTGCATTTGATAAATATTTGTTATATTTTATGATAGCACAGATAATGGATTTGAGCAGATTGGGTTCAGCTACCTCAGTGAAGAAACAGGTTATCTTAAACTGAAGTCAGATTACATAATCGTAGCTATAGTGTACTTTCATTTACTATAGATGCCATTCTTGACGCATAGAGAAGAAGATTTATTGTGATAGTAGTACTTAATTTATATGAATTTGTCTAACTTGTTTTAGCAGAGCAAGACCCTAAGGCATTAAATCCAAAGAGTTTAACTGAATTAATTGATTAATTCTTCAAATCTGCATTTGTCTCATATTTGCAGAATTTACAAATAATTGGTCTGGCCAATAATTACTGATAAGAAACACCTCTGGCTCTGGAGCTGGAATCAATAATTAATTAAATACGAATTTAATTTAATCAAATATTGTAAGTCATTGTCAGATTATTATTTTTTTTGGTGACAAAACTGCTGAGAGCAAGCCATCATTTTTGACAAATAGGAAAATACCATAACACTGTCAATAACCACACATAGACTACCTGTAGCTGGCACACAATGCCAACCCCCCACTTAGCTAGGGGATCAACTACAGGCAGTAAGTAGCTCTTGTTTATTCCCACAGGGGATCACATGTTCATTACCTTGTTTTGTAGCAGTGTTAGGCGTGTC
Organism: Odontesthes bonariensis; assembly: GCF_027942865.1. Lineage (NCBI taxonomy): Eukaryota > Metazoa > Chordata > Actinopteri > Atheriniformes > Atherinopsidae > Odontesthes > Odontesthes bonariensis. The sequence goes on from NC_134525.1 coordinate 15,643,266, forward strand.
CAGTAAATCAGTTTTTTGCTGGAGTTCATGATAGAGTGGGCAACTCATGTGTTTAATATTATGGGGCAAGCAAGTGATAACAAGGAGGTCAATAAGGATGATCGGGTTCAGTTGGAATAGGAGTTGCCATGGCTGAAGAAGGAATATTACAAAATACTTCTATACTTGCAGAAAAGAAGACATGACCAATTGATTTATTCAAGGGGTGTGCAGCAATTAAGAAATCAGCACTGAAAGAAACAGCCAACGCCGCATCAGAGCTTTGAGTTTGGTCAACCAAAGCATGGTAATAAAACTACTGAATTATAAGGACAAGCATGAACAAATACCCAAAGTAATGTCTTGGAATTTTTTCACTCCCATCAGTCAAAATGACAAGCAGGGAACGTTGTAGCACAACCCGTGATGCCCACATTAAAAACAAGAAATGGTCAGGAGCCTGTTTGTGTAATTGCAATAGTTACAATATTAATTGATAGAAATTACAAAAATGTTCCATCTATTTATCATATTGTATTGTAGAGAAATGCTGACTGCCATTTTCTGCTCTTAAATACCCTATGTTTATTTGCAGAAAGGGCCTTTGGCCATTTATTTTTTAAAGTTACTTGTTGCAAACACATTCATCTTCGAATTATGCAAATTGCATTTGTGCCTCAGCCGTGTTTAGTGCTGCTTTTCTCAGCTCTGACTAATCCCATCTAATTACAGAAGCAAAGAGTTTGATGTTTTTGTAAACACGCCTTTACTCGTGTAGGTCTGTGTCAACCAAGCCCGGTAGTTCAGCTCATACACTGAGTCCAGTCGGAGAGCTTAGCGTCTGATGTCCAAATTACTTACTTAGTGAACAAACCCAAGGCAGACCACAAAAGTACTGAATTCATGGCAGTAAATGTGTAACAAGCAAATAGAATGGAGAAAACAAGATGAGCAATTCACAATGCTTAATCCAAGCAAATTTTTTCATGCCCACAAATTAAAAGGTGCCCTGCAGTGGCTTCAACTGTTTATGTGAAGCACGTCCAGATGCTCTGCTGCCCCAGAGCTCCCATTTTGAAGTTAACACAAACCCTTAACCATCAGAAAGAGCACATTAGTCCCCAGTTTAATGTCAAGAACTATTCCTTTGTACTTAAACATTGTGGTTAAGATAGCTTTTTGACGGAAATTATTTATTGACTTGTATATATTTGGCTAAGAAATATATCTCGTGCAATTGAGTTGCCTGTGGTATGAAATGCGCTATATAAATAAAGATTGATTGATTGATTGATTAAACTATGCTATGAAAAGAAAATGCCATACATATTTGTTTTGTTCTCTTTGTTTTCAGTGCAGCAGGAAATTTGTGTATCACATTCATTCTTTATACATATAAGACTCTCATAAAATGACTAACAAAGTACTAGTTGCTTCCGCAAACTTACATCTCAGTTAATACGGAAGCTAAGGAAGTCTGTCTTCCCCAAAATAGCAGGTAAATTCTTATTGGTTGGTTCCATTGACTGGAGCAGGCTCCACCCAAATTATATCTGAATATAATCTTTTAGCAATGAAAAAATCTGAAATCCAAAATAATACCTTCAAAATTTGTCATTGTTTGGTCAGTCATTGCCATACAAATGGACTGCAGTTATCAAGGGTCTTCTGCAGCATGTTCATTGAAAATTCAGTGAAATTTTTCTGATTTAAATATGTCAACGACTGTGTTTTTTTATAGTCTCCTGTTTATGTTTCTCTTTGGACACACCCAATTGTTGGGCTCCTCACTTCTGCATGTGAGGACCTCCAACATCTCTCCGAGTATTTGGTCATAGTGGAAAATAGCACGCCATCACAGCACTGAGAAATATTACTGCCTGAGACGTTGAGATGTCATGTTGCTCTTCATCCGTTCTGCTACATTGCGAGGCCATGTTTTTTTTTTTTTTATTGTCCTTGTTGTCAGCAACACAACAGGACAACAGGGACTAAAAAAGAGCTCGATATTGTCACTAACCCTTTCAAAAGGTGTTCTGGTTGTATATGTTTTTATTAAGAGTGGACTTAAAATAGAAGTTTTCAAAATTAAAGAGAACATGGATAAACTGGATGGATAATACTAACACTTAATAAAGTGCAGAAAAACAAGGGTAAGATGAAAAAGTGAGTAAAAGGGATTAAAGGTTGGGCAAAACTTTGTGTTACTCAAACTCTCTAATGATGTTTCCTGCTGTGCACATCTGCAGGTAACTTGGAGGCTGCTGATGTCTCCACACAACCTCTCATGACTGCCTCTTACAAGGCAGTTATGGAATTATCATAATCCATTTTCAGTGTGCACTGGAAGGCTCATGCCATGTGGTGAGCTGTAAACTGAGATTAGATTCACAGCATGATATAAAGGCCCCTCTGTGCATGCAAATGTAAAGGGGATGTAAGCACAGTTAGGACTTACATCCGTTTCACAAAGAGATCAGAATTTATGTATCAGAGCAGTCTTCATCTACTCGATACATAAAAAGTCCGGTTAAAAAGGGTTGACTTGTTATTGTCTAACAAATTTGGGCTATTTAGGGCCATATGTGAAGAAGCCCTGAGAATATTCCAGATTTGTCAGCCTATTAGGATGTATTTGTTAATGGAATGCAGGTTTCAATGGTTCAGCCTGGAGTGATGCTTAGAGGGATATAAGATGCTAAATATGTCTGACTGTGTGTGTGTGTGTGTGTGTGTGTGTGTGTGTGTGTGTGTGTGTGTGTGTGTGTGTGTGTGTGTGTGTATATGTATTCACCAGAATATGTTTGCATGCCTTATATGGGTCTCTCAGATTTTATCTGCTTGAGAATGCTCTCATAGTGTCTGTGTTACCGTAACAGAGTACTTGTCTGTGGCGTCCAGCTTGCCTTAGGCCATCCTGTGGTGTTTAAATCTGTGTATCATCTGTCGTTTAGCCCTCTATCCCTGTGGCTTTGAAAGGCCTACTGCCTTCTTAGTGCTTGCCGCCCCACAGCGTTTCCAGTACAGTAACCAAGGCGAGCTAATAGGATCACATAACGTAGCGTGACTTTGCCACCAATAAGGAGATTCACTTTACTGTTTGGCCTTCAAAACATTACAATCTTTACCTGCCTGTTTATCCATGGCCTTGTCCGACATCAGGCTTTCATCTTTGTCTGCTTTTGTACTTTTACCCATTTTCTTTCTTCTTGCCTGTCTACATCTTTATGTATTTTTTTTTTATTAAGACGCCAGATTAAGGAAATTACACCACTCAAATCAAGGTTGAAGACTTTCCTAAAACTCAATGCTTTATGTGGAATTATTTCACCAACACATTGGGTTGACCCGCATTCAGCTGAATAATGCTAATTTTAGACAACACAGTCAGAAGTGTTAGGCTAATCCATGGTGACACATTTGTTTCCGTCTGTGTCTCTGTGGAATGTAGGATTTTGGGTATGCATCCAACTCAGATAGGCATGCTTGCAGCCCTGGAAAATAAGCCAACAGCATGCAGCCCATGGAGATGCCAAACCTAGGTCGTATGTGCTGACAAGTGGAAAGTTAGCTTGAGCTGCAAGGAGGCAGACAACGACAGATTTCATCCCAAAGAGAGCAAAAAGTGAAAGGAATAACCAGCAAAGAAGCATAAATGAAAAACACAGACACATTTAGTTGTTTACTCTTTCAGACAACTAAACTGAACATTACCCCACCTCAGAGCAGGTCTTTGCACACGTGAATTCTATCTTTTGCACAGCATTGCAAACATTCCAACAACAAACAAGAGTAGCCTACACCTACTGTACACCGAAGATAGGGTTTTTCCATCAAAGCAGTTCTAGGGCCTAACTTAGTTCTTGTTGTTTTTGACTGTCAAAGCACTGAATCCAGCACTGGATTCAGTGCTGGATGCTGGATTCAGTGCTTTGACTCTTTGCTGAGCTAGAGCAAAGAACCACTTATGTCACGGGCTAGGGGTTTAGTTATGTAGACCGACCAGATTAATTGAAACGTTAACCACTTGTTTTAAAAATCCAGAACCAGTCTAGCATTTAGTCTGTTTTATTCAAGAGTAAACAATAAAAAAACTGGCTGCAACATAGAAGAACATGAGCTCAGTTATCCTCTCATTTTCCTGCTGTTTAATGTCTTACACTGCCCGCTGCATCAGTGAAAACTGCCCAATGCACCATATTGAGCTGCATTCATAATCACCATTTGTTTGCTGTTGTTTGTGAAAATAAACTCCCTGCACTGTGGTCCTCTACATAAATTTTGAATACACTATTAGAAGGGTCAAACGTGCATTGGGAGAGACGTTCATGGTGATGTAATAATAATAAAATGGCTCTGTTGTGATTCTCTGGCTGTGTTCTTGCCTTCTGTATGTAGGAATGAAATTAGTCATGGTCAGATATATTTCAAACTGGTAATAATAGACATTTATTAAGTGTTTAGAAGTGTTTCTTGTGCATCCTAATTTATATAAAAAAAGGCATCAGAAGCATTCTCTCCTGTCAATCAAAACTTTCAGCTCTTCAAAGCCGGCCATTACTGTGACTTAAATCTTTTTATACTCACAACCCTGCCTTTGAATTAGCAAGGCTTTGTTTGAATGAACTTATTCTGAGCATGGAAGAACAGTGTTGTTTTCTACCAACAGATGCAAGTCATTCTTCAGGAATGATTTAAGTTGGGTTGACCAGCAGCTTACTCTTTCAGACAACTCAGCTGAACACTCCCAGTTTTTATTCCAGGCAGTTGGAGCTTAACCGCTCAGTTTGTGGTTAGAAGGTTGTGATGAATTGTTAAAGGCAGGGAATTGAAATACTGCTCTCTCCTTCTGTCTCCCATGGTGGTTAGCTGTGGTTGCTAGAAGGGTTTTGTTTCTGTAGAGTTTTCAATGAAGAGGATGCCAGCAGAGCAGACAATCATGCCCACGTTGACACCCCCGGGGCCCGATGCTTCATCTCAATAAGCCCCTATCTTCCCTCAGCTCCAAAACAGTTGAAAATAGCATTCGGGATTTGGGTGGTATGTGGGATGTGTACTTGAGTGTGTGTGCATGCACGTGCCTGTGCCAGCATTTGTTTGTGTGTGTTCTTTTGCAAAAACAACTAAGATTTCAGGGATTCCAGCCAAAGTGAGAGGTCATGTTTCTTGCTGCCAAATGGACTGCAGAGGGAGTGGGAATGGAACAGAGGTGGGAGCGAGACAGCAGAAAAAAGAGAAATAGAGCCCTGAAAAGAGTGCTACAAATAAAGAGTTAGACAGAAATATAATAAGATAGGGGAGTAAAGAGAGGGAAGCACTCTCAACAAAACAAGACTAAGAAAGAGTGAAAGTAATGTACAGCAGTTGGGGTCTCCGTTATGCCACATTAGCCTTTCTCTCAAGTACCCTGCTCCCTGTGTAACTACAGGACAGAGAAGCAGAAAGAAGGTTCGGAACAAGAGGAACACATACAGACTACAGGGATTGGCGGAGACTTGGCAGAGGTTTTTCTATGTATCCTGTTTTCTTTCTCTATACTTGCAGCAGAGTAGTCAGCTAAATTCACGAGGCCTTATTGGTGCAAAGATATTTTTTTTTAAAGGTTTCTACAGAGCATCGGTTCTGTGTTGCTGTGCCTTGTTAGTAACAAATCTGCTGCATTCAGCTACCAGACCCCTCAAGTGTGATTTTATGTCAGTCTTTCTCTTTTCTTATATCACCCCTCAGTCCAATTACTGCAGCTCTCTCAGTCACTGTCTCCGTCTCCGAGCTGATTCCTGTTCACTGTTTACCACCAACAGTGCTGAAGGTCACCACAGTCCATCACCTTTGCTTGCTACTGTTCAGTATCTTTGCAAAACACTCAGTTTGATGTATGTGAATTAATATTTCTATCATTCTGCTGCACACTTTATGTTTTGTTTGTGTGCTTCACTGTTTAAGTGAACAATTCTACACATACAGCATGGTGCTTTGTACTCAGTTTGAGAGGACCCTCCTGCCCAACAAAAAGTCAAGTTGTTAAGGCATGAAAGGAAGCTTTTCTTTCAAGAAATAGGTTCAATATTACACAAACTAGACAGGCAAACAAAACACAGGGAGCAGACTCAGACAGCATAAAAGGTGTAGGCAAAGATTTAAGGAAAAAGAAGCAAGGCACAAACTGAGAGGCTGTTGGAAAGCAACGCCATGAAACACAAAAAAATTGACAGCTGAGAAGTGGGATGCTAAGAATAAGCATGCATGCACATTTTTTGACAAGTGAAGTCAAGAAGATGTTTTTACAAAGTATTCATTTGAACAGAAACATGCCATATTAAAAGGCAGTGCCTTTGTGGTACACACAGCCGTTTTAATATGGTTTGACTAATTGCTGCATATAGAGGAGGTCCTCTAGCCTGGGCGAAAGCCGACTGTTGACTCTGTCAAACAGTCTGGGAAAACCCAAGAGGAATCCGTTTCCATGGAGGGCGGGACCTTACCCAGCAACTTAAATTCATTGGAGTAACGGAGTTCCCTTAACCAATCATAATGTTTAGAAATGACGTTGGTTATGCGCCGAGGTTCATGCTTACTCTCGCGAGGCTCTAGCTCGCGAATCACGCTTCCCACATCCGCTTTCATTATACCGGTACCATTTGATAAATCAAACTTTTCCCAAAGCCAGTTGGAAGGAGAGCTACGACATCCTTGCCACTAACAAAATTGACGAGGCATTCCTCTTGCTCTCGTTTTAATTGTGTAATGATCTCCAGAGTTGAGACAACTTCATGGATAGCTTCTAGCGTTCTTCCGTCGCCATGTTTATTTCCGCTACGGTTGAACTACAATTATATGGACTACAATGGACTCCGCGCGTGAGTTCTGCGTCACCACTCGCAACTGTTTGCTGATTGGCAAAACACTGAGCGAACCGAGGTAGGGGGATTTGGCCAGACTATGTGCGGAGCCAAAATCTTTGGGCGGAAGTACGTAGGATGGCGTCGCCAGGCTAGAGGTCCTCTGACACACCCACAAAATAAGAATACATGCACCTCAAAGCGTGTTCCACGTTGGTTTGTGGAAACCACAAATATGGGTGCACACTGTTTTTTAGTATGCACATTACTAGGTAAGGAGAGGGAAGATCAGGGGATGCAGGAAGCAAAATAGCTGAGCAGGTGGGTGTGGCTTAAGAGACATGAGAGTAGGTCATGAGAACACAACCATTAGTCACAATTTCACTTTTTGTTTTAGTTCTTTATCAATCTACAGAATGTTTAATATATATATATATATATATATATATATTTACAAATATATCAGACCATACACACATTGTGTGTGACATTGTGTCATGTCTGTGGGTTTTTGCCACGTTTTTAGTTTCTCTTTAAGTTCTTAGTTTTACCATGTTTTAGTTTTTCATGTCTTAGTTTTGTTAAGTTTTAGGTTCAGGTCTTGTTTTTAGTTTTTGCCATGCTATGCCACCTCAGTCTTTCTACTGCTCTGCCATCAGCTTCACTTCCCTCACCTGTGTTTTCCCCATCAGCTGCCTGCACTCACTCACCAATCACACACCTCAGTATTTAGTTTCCAGGTTTCCCCATGCACTTTGCCAGATCCTCACCGTCATTCATGGTCTCAAGTCAAGCCAAGTTATACTAAGCTAAGTCTTTTGTTTTCTCACAGTCATGGTCATGTTTAGTTTTTTCTCAGTCTAGTTTTTGTTAAGCTTTTTTTTTTTTTTTTTTTTAAATAAATCAAGCTTGCTTTTTGAAAGTCCACATCCGTGTCCTACCTCACCACCCCAAACCTGACACATTGTGGCCTAGCATCTCACTTTTTGCAGATTTCTCCTCCTAAATTTGTTGCTGGCTTGTTCTTCAACATTGTGTGAGGTCTGTTTAAATCTGCATAATCATGTAAAGCCATGTAAACTGCACTGCCAATGGCAAAGCAAAGGCATGAAGACACAGAACTTTTTTTTGCCTTAAAAAAAATTGTCTTTTTTTTTGCTTTTGATACATTTGCAAAACTTATTTGCATTTTTTTGTTCTTGAGTGTGTTCTGCTGGCATCAAATGGTAGTTTAATCAGTTTGATATCATATTGACTATTTTAGTGAATTTTCTGAACTGAAAAAGAAAAATCCCTTTTTACGGTTTCAGTGAAATGGTGTCGACAATTTCCAATTGTAAACTTAGTAAAATTATACTTTTGAATATACTTTTTTTTTTTTTAGAAATGTTCAATTATTTGTTAATAGTTTCCCATCAACATATGGCTTGTCTCCATTACACAAACTGTAATAGAGACAAGCCAGCAGGCTGTCATACTTACTAGTCAAGTGAAGCATCTTAGTAAAGATGCCTTGTCTGTAGTAGGTGGACACTTAAGAGGAAATGCACCAAAGGACGGAGATACTGATGAGTAAAACTTTTCTTTAAGTTATATTATTATTTTCTCTTGGAATATGAATGCAATATGTCAGACATTTATGATGTTGAGCTGTATACTCATTTAGTTTGTGTTTGTTTTCAGAGGCTAATAGCATATTTAATGATGTCAAACAGTGTTTTATTAACCTACAAAGAAGGTTTTTGATATCAGCTACTTGTTCAGAGAATAATTTTCAATGAGTCATCTTTATTCTCCTCTACTGTCGGCTTTGACGGATAATGACACTCAATAGTCTCAGGTCAATAACCATTTGCACTGCAAATAGTGTTTAACTCCATCTGCATCATGTGTCCTGATGTCAATCTAATGACTGCATTCATTTTGTTGTGCCTGCATGCATTCATGCGCTTGATTAAAAGATGTTAGACAGTGACATTACATTGGCAGCACTGCTTCACACCCCAAGGAGACTTCTGCACACTAAGCACGACCTATCACCATAATTTACGTGGAAATGACATCCCAGGAATTATGACAGAGGCTTTGCCATTTAGGAATATCTTCAGGACAGGACAGAACTTCACCTTGGCAGCCAGTGATCATGTTCTAACATGGTATCATTCCCAACCACTCATCTTGTATTTCCCTCAAGCGCCCTTACGAATTACATTTTCATTTAGCTGCAAGCACCTTGATGTATTGCTGCAATCCACCAAGTAGGTGGAGTGCATCCCACGGAAGGGAAGAGCCAAGGGTGCCCCCAAAATGGTAATATCATAAATTTATGACTGGAAAGTGAATGTGGTCTCTCATTAAAATTATGTTCACTAAATAAGATGAGACATGGTGTTGCATGTCCATCAGCAGTGCACAGCAGTTATTTTTTATATTTTGGTATGTTTAATCAAATTGCTATACAATAGCAGGTGTAACTGAAAGGCAGACTGCAAGATGCCACTTTTAAGATTACTGAACATTACTGAACAGTTAATGCAAATAGAATTTTTTTTTATCATTTTTAGTTACATCATATTACTTATTATCCCTTACGATCCTGCAAAAAGATCATGTTTACAACCATTCAGAACAAATAATCACCAATGCATGCCTTTTTGGACTAAGACGTGTTTTTGTTTCTGCCAGTATTTTCCACAGTTTTTGGTTCTGTTAATTTAAGGTCTGAGCTTTGGTCTTAGGAGTATTGTTATAGTGTCGGCTGAGAACAAGAGAACCTGTTTGCGTGGCATCTGAGAAGAAATCACACATAATCTGAGAAAGCATCACTTGTTGAAAAGCACAAAAACATACTGCTATAAATTGAGGAGCAGAAAGCCATTACCAGTTATTGGTGTGTAAGGTAGTGTGTAATGGTAGAAACAAATGGTGAGGGCCAGAGAAGATAAAAAGGAAACACTATATCATGAAAACTAACAGTGTCTAAACGCAAGTCAGGGTAGTTCATTTGAAACATAACTCAGCTGATATGCACAAATAAGTCCATACAACGGTGCTGTCATGACAACTCTGATATAGTATAGCTTCCATGGGGATCATACTCCCACATGTTTTTGACATGTTTTGACTGTTTTTTGTTTGCTTTTCTTTCTTAATGTGGAAGTTTTATTGTTGTTGTGAAAGGATTTCATTTTTGTGTGTCTGCTTTGACACACACACACACACACACCTACTTAAAGATCTCTGCAGAGATGTCAAAACTCACAATGTTTTTCTCGTAAATACAGCCCACTACTTAGTGACATGCATGTTTGCTCTGTCAGTCATCCTACGATGTTATTGATAGCTACTTATAGAGCCATGCCTCCACTCCATGAAATGGATCTGTTTTGACCCCGAACAGAGACAATCCCCCTCCAGTGGTGTGCAAAGCACTCAAACAGAAACAGATGATGCAGCGAAAACTTTCTTTCAGATGCAGTTGAAAGGAAATAGAGGAGGTATTGAAAGACCAGTGATAAAATGCATGCTGCTGAATTCATGTTTCCAACAGTCTGTCTCCCTTTTAACTGTGTTTAAGTTAATCAGCGTGCTTGTAAGGTCATGCCTGAGAGACTGTGATGCATATGCAGCTTTAGAGCACACGCATGTTTGAGTGTGAACTTGCATGTGTGTAAGCAATGTCCCTTGGGGAAGGTCAGGGACATTAGTAAGATCAGTAAAGCAGACTTGTTCATTTTATTAACTGTCTTCCTGATTACATCTTGCCCTGGGGTATGCTGCCTCCATTAACCAGGTCAAAGCATGATTACGCCAGAATAGATTAGAGCTCTTTTTTTCTCACTCAGAAACCACTGCAGAGGAGTTAGACCTTGAATGTACATACTTTAAGGTGAAGGCATTTACTGGGTAGTAAATTAGCTATGGATTTTACAAAGAAAAACATGCATGCATAACAAAGTTAACGGATTAGCCTTATATCTGGTCACATTTTGATGTGATATGTGATTCTGTTTGTTTATTTTGATAAAGCTGGGTCTTTGTACGTGAAATAGCCAGTCTTGTCCTGCGGCAAGTATAAAGGTTATGCAGCCTTCAATTTAAAGGCTAAAGTCTTTGTTGTTTAGTTCAAAAGTATCTTTGAAAGAATAACCGCGATAGTGTGCAAACAAATAAGAGCGCCTTGATATAATGTCAAGCATGTGTCTGCTAATTTTAAAATCAATAACATAGTCAGTAAAGCAGAAAAGTACAAAGGCTACTAAAGGACTGAGGACTGTCGGCACTGTGCTCTCATACTGAATCTGGCCAACATGCACCTCGTTAAAGATGTACAAGTCCCACACTGCCGATTGTCTCTTGACAAAAATGTTGACCTTTGGATTGATAGGCACTGTCAGGCATCTGCATGTTGTGTGACAGTGGGGGCCTTCCCTTTTGAAATTTAGATGGATGGATTTATGTGACATTTCTAAACTCAATATTCAATTATGGATTAGGCCTTCTCTTTAGATATCTACAGTGAGCCCTGCTAACTGTCCAACAGCTCCAACAAATGATGAAGGCCTGTCTCAAAATGATTGAGGAGTATTCATCATTTACAGTGAGGCAAGACAAGCGATCCTTGACTCAATCGTTCTGGTCCTCATTAACTGGCACAGCATTTCTCTCTCCTACACAAACACACACACAGCTCACATAGGAAGCCTTGATATGCTACAGACAGTACCCCTGCTACTCCAAGTTTATATCAAATTTGCTATAAGCTTACAAAAGTAACACTTTTTGCTTTCATACTGTAATGAGATTTACAATTATAGACAAATGACTCTGTTTATACTGCCATCACCACAGCAGTAAAAACTGTCCAGTACTGTTTTTTCCTACATAGAAAATAAGCTAAATGTTTGGCTGATGCATTTTGTAAGCCAAACTTAATACACTGGCATCTGTCTTTATTTAGCTATTTAAAATTAAGCTATTAATTTTAGAAAAAAATGCTTAAAAAACAGAGTCAGTGGATTTAATTCATTTTAATTTATTTAATTTTGTTTTCATATCAATAATGAGCTTGTAAAATAAACCTGGGCTATTTTACCGAATAAAAAAGGCTGGGGTGGTCTGTGGTGTAGTGGGTTAAGTAGATGCCCCATGTAAGGCAAGGCATGGCAAGGCAATTTTATTTGTAGAGCACAATTCGTAACAAAGGTAATTCAAAGTGCTTTACAGCTGCATAAAATCACAAGAAGGCAATAAAATCATAAAAAAAAAAAACATAAAAAAAAAAATTAATTAATTAATTTAAAAGTGAAGAGTGCAGATAAAATACTTTCAGGTGTCATATGCACAGCTAAATAGAACTGTTTTCAGCCTGGATTTAAACATTGTCAGAGTTGAGGCCTGTCTCACATCTTCTGGAAGACCAGATTTTAGGAGCATAAAACTGAAACGCAGCCTCGCCTTGTTTAGTCCTGACTCTGGGCACCAGCAGGAGACCCCTCCCTGAGGTTCTCAGAGCCCGAGTTGGTTCATATGGCTCTAACATGTCAGAGATTGACCATGACCATGAAGAGACCTGTACACAAGCAGAGCTGTTTTAAAGTCTATTCTCTGAGCGACAGGAAGCCAGTGCAGAGACCTGAGCACTGGACTAATATGGTATGTACAAGAGGCTACAGTCCTCGCTGCAGCTGGCGGTTCAAGTCCCGCATCAGACGGCCCGTGCTGCATGTCGTTCCCCCTCTCTCTGCCCCCTGCTTTCTATTTCTGTGAACTTTCCTATCCATTAAAGGCACAAAAGCCCAAAAACATTATTAAAAATAAAATAGAATAAGGCCTCTCAGATGATATATGTAAATACTAAAGAGTACAGCATAAGTGTCCATTGCCTTTGAAACATCTGAAGAAATCCTGTACAAAGTCAAATAACCTTTCTGGCTGACATTACATAGAATCTGTATGTGCATAGCATATAAATTGTTATTTGTATTCTCAAGTATTAATTGTATTATTGAGTAAATGTATCATGGAGCATTGTCTCCCACAATGTAATTTCTGTTTTGAATGCAGCCAATTAAGAGTAATGAATTGTGAGAGTAATGTTCTCAGCCAGTGTTGTATATAAACATATTAAAATGATCGTGTTAATGAGGGACATTATTATATAATGTGAGTTTTCGAATTAACAAGGAAGTTTTAAACGAATAAATATGAAGTGAGTGCTGCTCTCTCTCTCGCAGCACTGAATGACATGCTTGTCGACAGTGAACTTGTCAGAGTTGCACTCTGGCAGAAGCCGCACCCCTTATCACATGCACAAGTACCACATATACAACAGGTGCAACTTTATGACTATTACAGACGTGAGTCGCTATAGATGTGTAGCACTCCCAAAGTAGCCAGCACCACAGAAACTGACCAAAAAAGGTGTACCAAAGCAGAATGATAAAAAAGAGTGAGGCCTGCCTGCAGTCTCAATAATATAACAGATGATTTTGCACTACAGGAAGCCAGAGGACAACATCTGTAATGTCTAATAAAAACTGTCCAATTCAAAGCCAATTAGAGTCCACTTCATTGAAATATGACCATAATCAAATCAAATTAATTAAATGCCAAATTTTTCCAATTCATTATATTCATCAATTATTAAAAAAAATAATAATAAATTTGCTTTTCTAAGGAAACCAATAGATTGCTCCAATTCAATATCCCATCCTGAGCACACACAAGGTAACGGTGGAAAGAAAGAAACTCCCTTTTAACAGGAAGAAACCTCCATCAGAACCAGACTCAGGGAGGGCGGCCATCTGCTTGATTGGCTGGAGGTTGAGAGGACAGGAAAGAGAGGGCAACAAATACCGTAACACCAGGCCAGGGATACCAGCTGAGAAAAAGAAAAGCAAGTTAGTGACAACAATAATATCATATGTACATGGAGAGTAAAAAGAGCAGAGTGAGTAGAGGTGCATCATGGGAAGTCCCCCAGCAGTCAAGGCTTATAACAGCTTAACTATGGGACGTTTCAGGGTCACCTGAGCCATCCCTAACTATAAGCTTTATCAAAAAGGAAAGCTATAAGCCTAATCTTACAGTTAAAGAGGGTGTCTGCTTCCCGGACATGTACCGGCAGCTGGTTCCAAAAGAGAGGGGCATGATAACTGAAGGTTCTGCCTCCCATTCTACTTTTATGATCTGATCACAAATAAGAATGCAGTCTGAGAGCGAAGTGCTCTGTTTGGAAAATATCTAACAATGATGGAGCTTGGTCATTAAGAGCTTTATATGTGAGGTGAAGAATTTTAAATTCTATTCTGAATTTATTCGGGAGCCAATGAAGAGAAGCTAAAACTGGAGAAATATGATCTCTCCTGCTGTTTCTCATCAGAACTCTGGCTGCAGCATTTGGATCAGCCTGAGGCTTTTCAGCAAATTTTTTGGGACAGCCCAAAAATAAAGAATTGCCGTTGTCCAATCTTGATGTGACAAATCCATGGACCAGTTTTTCTGCATCACTCTGAGACAGGATGTTCCTAATTGTGGCAATATTACAAAGGTGAAAGCAGACAGTTCTAGAAACCTGTTTTATATTTCAATTTCAAAGCTTATTCATAGGAGGTCATAAAATAGGGAGAATTGAACGTGAACAATTACATTTTGGGACTGTGAACTCAGTTGTGCCTCACAATTAATATCACTCCAACATAAGGAAACTTCAGCACCGAGAGGAAAAATGCAACTTCAAAACAAATGAACAACAGCGACATGTCATATGCTTAAGAAAACTATGACCAGGTTTTTCAACACTGCACACTGGAATAATATGGCACTGAAGGTTAATGGGTTTCTGGTGGCTTAACTATTAATCTATCAAAAATGTTTTTTTTCAGTCACATTAAGCATTTCTTAGAGTTTACTTCCATCTAAAAGACTTCATTTTCACTTTAACCTTTTATTTGGCCAATTCTACTTAGTTAGGAGAGTTTATTTATAATAATGTGCTCCAGCAACTCCTTTTCACCTAACAAGTCATCTGTTTTCCTGACAATTTTGTAGTTTTAAGTTTTTGTCATAAAGAAACCTCTCATGGTCTTAATATTTCATGTGGAAGGACCAACGTATATCTCATTCACTGAGTAGGGCTCTATGAATATGCTTATGTGCTCCACCCAAACCCTGCTACACTCAGCCTCTCAGCATGACCTCATAGTCTCCCTTGACTCTGCAAAACTCGCTCTGCAACACCCATATTGTAAAGGACGAAAAGCACTAAAATAATGATCTGGTCTGCTAATTCTCACTGACTTGGCAACAGAATCCTGTGTTTTTCACCACTTGTTCTTCCTTCAGTTTAAGCCACGACCCGTTACAGGTGCAGAAGTGTGACTTTCTGCCCAGGAAAAAGAGACAGTTTAGCCAGGACTCATCTGCTCGAGAAGCCACTGTGTAAGATGTCTGACACGGTGTGCTGCCATGTCCCTGGTAAAAGCCTGCTTCTCCTTAGGCTTGTTGAGCAGTGGGCTACATACGTTGTGTGCTTTCACAGGGAAATGGCAGGAAGTATAATCTGTTTGCAGCCAGCTGCTGGCGGTGCTGCTCATGGCTTTTACCCTGGCGGCTTGAATTGCAAACAAGAGTGGGGTGGAGAGAGAACATGCCCTCTCATACCTACAGTGTCTCTCAGATAAATGGCTGGAATAGTATTAGTGTTCTTAATATCTTTAGTGGTGAACCCAGATGGGAGTTTTTTTGGGTCGAATTCAACGGATTTGAGAGAAGTCACTGTCTCTCCCAGTAGAAGACTCTAATCTGTGTCGAGGTCAGCCAGAACGGCTCAGCCAGACCCTGGAGCTCTGGCAGTGGCTGTTGCCTGTTTGGTAAAAAGCCCACGATTTTGGTGCTTGGTGAGTGTGGGGTAGCAGCCCTT
Organism: Odontesthes bonariensis; assembly: GCF_027942865.1. Classification (NCBI taxonomy): domain Eukaryota; kingdom Metazoa; phylum Chordata; class Actinopteri; order Atheriniformes; family Atherinopsidae; genus Odontesthes; species Odontesthes bonariensis. Next base: position 15,659,007 of record NC_134525.1, read on the forward strand.
AATATTTTATTACCGTTAGTTTATTATGGTGTGATCATGGCTGTCTGTTTTGGTGGGACGCTCCCTGGTGCTTCAACCGTAGAGACATAAGACTCCCAGCAGCTGCAGCAGGGTGTAAGGTGTCATGAGAGAAAAACACAAAAATAAATGGACCTATCAGAGTCCAAACTGACTCCTCAAACATACTTGCTTACTCGCTGTGTCTCTCAGATAAATGGTTGGAACATTGTCACCTTATAATTAGTTTGTGGCAAACTGTTAAACGGTCAAACTGGTGAAACCCTTTTCTGAAAAATGAAGACAGCAGACTCTTGATCTCTCTAGTAAATTTGACTCCCAGAAGGGTTGTATGGTTTGAGATTCAAACAATCAGCTCATAACAGTCACTTGCTGAAAGGACAATTGATTGAAATTATACTCTGCTCACAGGATACGAGGAGATACCGTTGAAGCTTTGACCTGAGCTGGATTGGGTTCATATCCAAAGTTAGACAAACATCATCCCGATGGTTAAATTAGGTTGTAAATTATTCACGTGTTTTTTATATATGGTTAGGGTTTATTCCTGACTCATTTACAAGCTGACTTCCTTAATGAGTAATGCTGACCAAACTTCTAAATTGCATCTTATCCCTAGAGCTGTTGACTTGCTGCGTCCTGTTCAAATTAAAATGCATTAGATACCATTTATTGGCTTAGTGCCTGTCATATTCTTTCACAAGTTGACACAGACTCTCTGCACCTGTTGTAGCACCTATTATCAGTGCTGACGCACTTTCATGCACATAGACAACAAAATAAACCAAATTTCTTAATAACACTTGCCTAATGATAAGTTGGCAGTTTGCTGTAAGGAGTCACACACAGATGCAGATCCAAAGCTGCTGGATTTATTGAAGCTGGTCCCAGGCGAGTCGGTTACAGAAGCTGTAAGGGAAAATATAGCTCATTAAAAAAGAAATAAAATGAAAATATGCATGCTTATTACTCACTTTCAGACTAAGCTAAGTTTTCAAACTTTCACCCAGCTTAATTGTCTTCTTCCCAAATGTCATTGTCAACCTGTTTCTTTTCTCGTGTAAAGGAAGCTTCTTCTGGCAGTACCAATGAGTTCTCCACAGATCTGTTTGACACTGTAAAGCCAGGCTGTCAAACCGAACCAAAGCACATGCCCTTCCCCGAGCTAACACAGCAGACGAGGAGAGTGGGCAGATAGTCGAAAAGTTATTTAATTATGGAACATGGCACATCATTAAGACTTTGTAATGAGCTTCCTAGAGCAGGTGCAGCCTCACCTGTCAGCCGTGTCCTCATTACAAAAATGGTCAACATGTTTACCAGGACATCATGAATAGGTTATTAGAGAATGATGGGCAGGTGAGCAATGCTCAATACTCTGCTAAAAATAATCCTTCACTTTTTTCAAATGCAACTGCCAAGTACTTTGTTGAAAAATGCTTTGTGTTTTATTCAACATGACTAATATTTTAATAGCTTTATAATACATGATACAATGATGTATTATTATTTTTTTTTAAATATATATTTGATTAGTTCAATTTTCTGCAGCTAATGAGTTATTTGAAGGAAAAGTAATGTTTATTCTCTTTTAAGTTTTATGGTATTTCAACATTGTTTAAAAAGTGAATGCCTGTTTTCCTGTAAAGTCATGATAACACTAGCTTAAATTATAGCCTTCACGAAGCTCTTGATTTACAGGTACTACTGCAAAGAAAAACTGAATGTGAAGGCATGCTTTACCTTAAACAAAAGGCGATTCTGCTGCCCAATGTCCAGACTAAATCATGAGGATGTGTTAAACGTAATCATATTAACCATCGCTCATTCATTTTGTATGCCCATCAACACATTATTAAATGTTCATGGTGAGATTTAATTTGCAAATGGATGTCTTTACAGCAGTTTAAGTAGTATCGCTATTGTCTTCATCAATATGCAGATTTATGCACCAAAGTCTCCCAAAATCTATAGGAAAGCACCGAAAAGGATTCTGAATCTGAGTTACTGTGTTCATCAGAACTTGTCTTCACACTGACATAAAACATACAAGTGCTTGTATATCAGGTCGTATATGTGGTTCATATAAATCTTTATCAAGTCATTGTCACAATAAATTAATCTTCGTGACTTTACAAGAGTATCCTAGGTTAAATATGAGGCCTAGGACCTCCTTCTATCCCTTTAGACATCATTCAAAATGATATGTGATGAAGATTATAAACTTTGGGAAGATTACATTGTTTCATTTGGCTTTTTTGACTTAAATTTGAATTTACATACTATAAGATATGGTGGTAAAACACACCATATGCTTATTCCTCTTTGTAACAGGTAGAGGACCAGACATACAAATGTAGACATACAGTATTTCAAAATGTCTGCCTTACATTGTGACTCCCAGAGTGAGATGATAACAAGGGGAAAAGAGTATGAAAGATATAGAGCCAAAGACAGAAGCAGAATGTGAAATAAAAAAAAAAAGGTAAAAAGCGGTAGACTCAGCGGCAGCTGCAGTCAACCTTTACAGAAATCAATAACTCAAGCTAAGATGGAGACAGCGGGACAGTGAAGAAAAGAGAGAATGGAGAGATGGGGAGAGGGGAATACCAAAGGGGAGGAAAGAGACAGCAGCTGAAAGGAGACAAAGCTGAAAACAGAGATTGAGTGTGTAAGAGAGCCAGAGTAAGATAAAGAAGGTCGCCAGGTCTACGTGTGCTCAGGGAAAATCCAGTGGTTTAGTGGCTGGCCTGCTGAGGTCAGACTCTTCACCTGTGAATCGACTGCAAACAAAGGGCAGGGTAGGAATAAAGCAGAGCAGAAAAATGTAGCGGGCTGGATGAGAAGGGAAGGTCAAGGGTTATTCTTTGTTCTCCTTTGAAAGACACGTTGTATACCACTGAAATGTCTATGCTGTCAAAAACCACCCAACTTTCTTTTCACAAAGCTGTGGCTCTTAGTCTTTGTTTGTAATAAATACTTGAGAGAAATTTTCAAGGTTGATGCAATGATGAAATCCTCCAAGTATAATGTGCCGTGCCATCAACCAGCAGAACTATGCTGGATACTTCAGACTTGCAAGGCCAGAATATTTTGATATTGTAGTGTCAGTGATTTTCAGTGAGTCATATATCATCAAGGATATGCAAAAAGCAAGGCTAAACCTCCATTCTCTGCCAAGTGTTTAAATAAGTATTCACACAAATAAAGTGACAGGAAGAGGGACACAAACACAGGCAGAAATCAACCCTTGATGATTGTTGACAACATGTTTTTCTCCATCTCACTTTCCAAGCCTTCTTTCTTCACTTGAATATGTTTTTTCCCCACATGTAACTTTATTGGTACATTGTTTGATTATGCCACTTGAGAGATAGATGTAAGAGACAATGGAAATGAAGTAGCATTTCTTTGGGGTTGAAGCACAGCTGGACCTTAAACGTGGAAAAAATAAAATGCCTTTAATCATAAAACCCTGAAATCCATCACGCCTCTAACAGCAAAGTGTTGCTATGATGGACATAGCGACCAATTGTCTTGAGGATGCACATCCCCTTTATGAGTAATACAAAATCCATCAAGAGCTTCTTTGAAAATTGATCGACACAAGAGAGATGTTTTCTGTTTTTGTCATTTTGACTTATTGTGAAAATATACATGCTAGCACCATAACTATGAGAGCACACAAATGCAGTCATTTTAGAAAATATGCTCCCCGTTGAACTGTGATGTGAAGTTTGATGAATAGTTTACCAGTCATCAATTTTCCTGACAGTGTGATGTGGACTTACTGAGACTTAGCAGTTGTGACTGAAGTACAGTCTTACTTAAGAAAATAAAAAGTCAAAAAATAAAAAAGCTTACACCAGCTAGTTGCCAGGTTTTAGTTTTACTCAATGCTGATAAATGGGGTTCATTTTTCTAGTTTTCATAATCCTAACCCTCTTTAGTTTGTGTTTACCAGGTAAAAGCCGCAGCTGAATGTTCATCTTCTTGTGAGTCTTGATGAATATTTCAAAATTTGTTCTTCGTCTTAGAAAATATTACCTGCTGAAGAGGGGGGAGGTGTTCATGACTGTATCTGCCAAATATACCTGTCAAAAACCCGAATCTAATCAAAAGCTTTGTCTGACATCACAGCTTTTTACACTCTTCCAACTACTTTCTCTCTGATTTACTTTCTCTCTGCCTCTCTCTTTCTCTCTTCCCCATCTCTGCCCTCGCCACAGCCACACAGTTGTTTATGCCCCGTTCATCCTCCTCGGTAATTATGAGTGTTGTGCACTGTATCCCCATCCATATGACAAGCCTGACGGATATGCGGGGAGATGGATGGTGTGCGCTAAAAAGCGGAGTGAAAAATGACTGTTTTGGCAGAGGCCATTTTCTTTGTGGCACATCTGTCCATCGGCCTTGACCTGAGGGGACACGGCACTAAATGTGACTTATAGTCACAATGGAACAGACACATGCACAAATACTGATTGAGATTACCCTGCGGTAATGATGATTATAGCTGTTTATAGTCTTCAACTTGCACTTTCGTCAGCTACAACTGCTGCAGGGAATGTGTGTGCACGTGCTTGCCCTACTGCGGAGAAAGTTGGGGAAGCTGGTTATTGTGCCTTTATCAAGCAGACAAGCCAATTAGAGGCACAACTATTGATATGAATTTATCCTTACTCCATCTCTCTACTCTTTCCAAGATGTTTTTCATTCAATGGATAATAGTTTCAGTGATGACCCATGAAAAGTAGTAGATGGGGTGTATGCAGAGTGAATGTACTAACTAGAGCAATACAATGTGCTGAAAAGTGGGTGCATGAGGGAGAGTTGTCCTCTGAACTGTCAGGGAGGTGGATCCCATTAGATGAAGCCTGTTGAAATAACTCATTATCCTTTTTCGGTGTGTCTGCTGTGTGTTTTGATGTAGACAACAGAGATGTCTCAGCTTGCACTGCTTGAACTGCAGGCAGCAGCAAATTTACACTGTTTCCCTTCAAAGTTTCTGCATGACTTTCAGAACTATTGGATATCTCACTTGAACACCACAATCTCAGCTGCACCAAACTGGCAGCCAGAGTCAGCTTTTGGTTTTATTTCTCCCTTTTTTAAGGCATTTATAGCCATAGGAGATGATCATGGAAAATTTTGCCTGTTGCTTTCAGTTAAGCACTCCAGATTGCCCTCTGCCATCTCACTTTTTTTCCACATTTTCATACATGGAGCCCTGAACTTTTTTAGAAATGTTTCTAAGAGCCTGCATATGAGAATGCAGATGTCTTCAACATTTAATCCTGACTTTCTGCTGAAATCTCCCAGATGGAGAAAAAAAATCACTGAATAAAAATACTATGTGTGAATAAGTTAATAATCCAGAGCATTTATGAAAAATAAGTTTGCATACTAATGACAGTTGATGCTTCATTCTCTTTTCTGTATGTTGCTTTTCAGTTTTTTCTGTTTCTCATCTTTGGCAAGTGACTGCCATTTTCCCCGTGAAATGTGAAATGTGAAATGTGTCCATCTGACAGTAACTCATACCCAGAAAACTTTGAGTTGATTAATGGCTTCCTCAGTGTGTAATACAGTTTCAGATTCCATTTCTGAATGCAGCAATAGACTGTGTTCAGTGATTTTTTTTTTCCCAAGGTTCTCCTGAGTCCACGTGGCTATATTGATCATACTGGTATAACTGTTTTTCATGAAGTGTGGCCTGATAAATCGAACGGAATGCACATCCTACAGTAACAACCTTGGCCTTTACACACTGAGATATTCCCTGAATTTTTTCACAGAATTGTGCACTGTAGATGTTGAAAGAAATATATTTGTAACAGCCTGGTGGCTCTCTGGTGGAGTTGGGCACAAAGTGAAAAGCCACAACCCATCCCTGCTTTGAGAGACTTTCATTGGCGGATGCTACTTTTATACCCAATGCTGACTCCCTCACCTTCCACCAGTTAATCTGATGATGGTAGATTCTTCCAGAATGGTGGTATTTACATATGACTTAAAGTTTTCTTTCTTTTGTTGGCTCTCTCACAACTTTTATTCAGTTCGTTTCTAGCATAAAACTTTAGATGTGTTTTTGTTTTTTTAATACAATGAAGTTAAATAATGAAGATGCTGAACATAATGTCATTGTAATTATGTCTGTTTAGTAGATTTATTAAATTTTTTGTTATATTTTAGAAGACTTCCCAGCTTTTCTAAAAACTGGGTTTGTCAAAGTATTAAATTCACTGGCAATATGAACAAGTCAAAAGATAAAGAAAAGGATAGCAGACCAAGAATTGTAGTGAGGTACTGATCAATGGAAGTAGATTAAAAGAAAAATGTTCCTTATGAGCTTAAAACTTGAGCTCCTTATAATTGTTGTTTCATTAATCAACCTTTCAGCTTTAGGCCTTCTTTGAGATTAGTCCCTCACACAACACAGGCTCTGGTATCTTTTATAGGTCATACCCTAGTCCCACAGATGGTGATAATTAGATAATCACATACTATCATTGATGATGAAGAAAGTCATTAAAGCAAGCAAGTTACACATAAGAAAAAATAATGCCTACTCTTCCTAGCACTGGCACATAATAGTTGTCAGAAATGATAGGACACCTTGAAAGTCACCTTGAAAGATTCAGATCCCTATTTCACCCACTCTTACCCAACCAAGAATTAAGAATTACAAAGATTCACAGACCAAGACCATTTATTATTTTGGTATGCATTGTAACCCTTTGCAGATTTAATCCATAAGAGATAGACATGGAAGGCAGTGTGTGTTTCAATTACAACTCCAGATCAGGATCAGGTGAGTTTACAATTAGTATGGCTTAAAGGGCAGATTTTAGCAGGACTGATTAGAACATAAAGAGATTAGATTGCAGGAAAGAGTCATGGAGACATGAGATAGATGGGCAGATGTGGAGCATGGAGAGAGAGACCGGTCACTATGACCAACTGATATCTAACTTGCAAAAATATGTGCAAGGCAGATATGAGAGAAGGAATAGAGCAGCCTGGTAAAGCAAGAGATCCAGCAGTGCAAAAAGAAGGTAGAAGGACATATTAGGTCGAGATAAGAGGAAACCTCTGAGACAGGGAGATATGAAATGGCAAGAGGAAGACAGGGAGCATGAAGCAGAGAGGTCCAGATATGTTGGAGCCGTAGAGATGGGGGGTAGCTAAGGGCTTGGATGTATAAGAGGTTCTCAAACTAACGTATTGAGATAAAAGAAAGTGACAGGGGACACAGGCAAAGTCATTTAGATGTAATGAAAGGAGTAGAGAGCAGAATATGCAGACAAACATGGGCTTCTATAGAGGAACAACGAAGGAGAACAAAGAAAGAGGTGCACAATAGTCTCTCTTTTACTCACACAAACTCACACTGCATTATCTGTAGTTCTCGAGAGACATCCTGGGGCATAGCTAATGTGCCCCCCTGCTGCCTCTCCGCAAAACCAGAGATGTTAAGAGGACAGGAGGCTAACAGGGACCAGGCTGTGGAGAGTGGAGACATCAGGGTCTCACAACAAACAGAAACGCAAGCAAACAAGAACAACAAAGAACAAAAAGCAACGGCACCCCGACACAAAGGAATTGATCCATGGCTTTGTGTGAGGCTTCAACAAGATTGAAAATGTGTGTATGTGTGTGTGTGTGTGTGTGCGTGTGTGTGTGTGTGTGTGTGTGTGTGTGTGTGTTAACTTTGTCTAGACCCCTCAAGAACAAGAACGCGGACATTTATGTGTGTATGGGAATGCGCTTTTTTGTTGTCTTTAGATAGACGTTTTTCACCAAATGTAAGGCTTTGGCATTGCGTCTAAGACTTGCCTTTACCTTTTCCTTATTAATACAGTAGTTGCACTTGTTAGATTAAGAAGAAGAATGGTATTGATTCACATTAACAACCCTTAAAGATCGGTGCAGAATAGCATTACGTTCTCATTCATGCATGTAAGCACCCATGACTTTGTAATACCTTGCATAAGTTTTCTGAGAGACATCTGTCAGAGGAGAGCAGACAATGAATGACCACTCTTTTAGATGTAATGACTCCAAAAAGCCGAAAACTAAAAAGAACTTCTAATCCTGGGGTTTAGAATGCCATAGTTGTATTTCAACTCTGTCTGCCTTTTTAAAAAGCCATTCTGTCACTGGGGATATGAGTGACTGAGCATGTCATGTGGAATTTCGTATCCACTGACCTTTAAGTTAATGAGCTGAATATCAGGAGAGACATCGTTTGACATCAACTAAGGCCTGGGTATTTGTTGTGTTAGGTGCAAGCACTTGTAACAGATAATATAAGTGTAATGGATACAAGCACTGTCTGTGAGCTGCTACCTTCTCCGAATCTGTGATTACAACTTTGGCAAATGGCTTCAAAATAGCACCAGCAAATAACATTATTTTTAACATTAGAAACACATTCAAATGACAGTCAAATGAAGACAAGTTCTGCTCTTCTGCCATGTCCAACCATTCCTCCTCATCTGCAGTAGGCAGCAGTCAGAGCACACTCTGTCTGGAGAAACTGTTACTGTTAAAAATGTTACTGATGGCAGGAAGAAAGGAGAGCGGATTTTTCGCCATCTAAAAGAACTTAAACTTAAAACTCAAAATTCATTGCAGTTCAGCAAACACTACATTGCAGATTATTTCACAGTGTGTCTCTATTGTATTGGACCGTTGGTTACTCTGTCACTATATTCTCAGCTAATAAAATGTCTGTGTTGCTCCGCATCACTGAGCGCACTGAGGCTGCTTAGCGTACCCTGCTGCTGATCAGTCCACCAGAAGTTGTATCAGACTTGTTATCGTCCTCCTGGGCATTACTTCTGCTAAGATTTATAGATTTCACCGCATTCCTTTGACTGACATAGGACTCCAAAACTTACTGCTCGTCATTACTCTACCGTCTGCATTGAGACAATTCGGCATTTGCAGTGCTTATTTTTAAGTAGCTTTGGTTTTCTCTGGATCATTGTCTCCCTCTCCCTGTTTCACATTTTTTATCGGTAGTTCTTCTTCCTTATATTCTGGCTCATACAGGTATCCTCTCATCTCCTCATAAAAAGGCATGTCATCGTTTACGCTTTTGTCACTCATTGACACTGTCTCATAGTTGTTGTTTTGGGATTTGACCGGTGGAGTTGAAGCTGATCGGTGGCAAGATGCAATGGGCAGCTGCAGTGCACACAGTGATGCATAGCAACATGGACATTGTTCCTTTGAGAAAATAGTGATAACATGAACAGTGGTCCGATGCGATGTAGCATTCACTGACAATTAAATATTTTAAGTTTGAGTTGTTTTAGATGGTGTAGAATTTCTTCTTCTTTATCCCTGCTCTGGGTAGCGGTTGGCTTGGCTCCCCCATTAGAATTTATCCCTGCGTCTCCAAACAGAGAGCACTCTGATCGCTGCCTACTGCAGGTAAGGTACTGACGACTCATAAGTACGTCACACAGCCCCACATAGAAAAACCTGAACTATAACTTTCGGCCTTAAGGGAAGTTTTACTCAACCTTGTGCTATTGCATTTGCTACAGATGCCACTTGTTTCAGTCTTTCAGAGGGAAAAGCTGTGATACCACTGACATGTAGAAATTTGAATTTGAAAGGAAGTATTTTTTCTGCCCATTAGCACAAAGTGCTAGCTTAAATATAATTGTTTGAATTCCCTCCGTTCTCTCTGTGAACTGACAGAAAATAAATAAAGTTTTTTCTGAGAAGACTATCAGCTAATTAGCACATGAATGAAACTCAGGCCATTATCATCCTGTGCATCAAGTTGAATCCCCTCCACCATGAAAATTACTTTGAGTGGAGGCGATATTCAAAGTGTGACAAGTTGACAATGCTTTTTTTTTACATCAGGTAAAACTTGAATATGAGTTTGCTGGGCACCATTTTAGATTAGATTGCTCACTAAAACATCAATGGCTGTAGGAGGATGAAACTGTAAGGCTCCGTATTGCTCGCTTTGCGCTTCTCAATCTTTTGTTCTTTTTTTTTTTTCTTATTGCATTTCTCTTACTGTCATTATTCTTATATTTTAGTCCCCCCTATCTGTCTCCCGCTGCATTTCTTCTTCTGTCTTTGTCTTTCCATCCACTGCTCAATCAGTCTTTACTGGAGGCAGTATAAGTCTCCACAAAACACAGCAGACATGATGAAGATGTAGACATTAACCCCTCTGGATAAGAGAGGAGATAAATATGTGAGTGTGTCTGTGGATGTGAGTGAGTGTATGTTTTGTATGCTGTTTAAGTAACAAATAGATGACAACAAGTGCTGCTGTGTGGCTGTCCCTGAGGAGAGAGGAGAAAGACAACCCCAAGCCTTATCAATCTGTCATGGCTGCTTTGTCCTCTCTTGTGAACATTTTGCTTTTTTGTTTGGTAATGTGACAGCAAAAGAGAAGGGAACGAATGAGATGAGTCTAAAGGATCCGTCATTTTTATTTTAGACGTACTGTATTGTTTATATTTTTTTCTGACATCTTTTTATATTTACTTTTTTCTTTTTCTTTTTTCAATTTCCATATGATAAACCAGACCAGAGAATTGGAATAGCTGTGCCACAAGTCAATGAGCATGCATGAGCAGAGGATCAGCTTAATAAATTAACATATTTAATAGGGCTGAGCAACGACTATAAATTTTAATCTAATTAATCACATGATTTCCCTGATTAATCACGATTAATCGCATTACTATGCAAAATCCAAAATGAATTCAAAAGTAGTGTATAGCTTTTAGTATTTAGTTTTATTTTAAATGTACTGACACATGAATGAAATTTCCATAACATTTGTTGTGCAAACACACTTTTAACATCAGCATCTTTATGTAATTTTTATGTAGAAGCCTCGCTCCACTGTCTGTTTCGTTGAATGACTTGCTGCTATCAATTGTGGGTTTTGCCTTTAAGTGACAATTTAGACTGGAACTACTACGGTGAGAAGACAATTCAACTTGGCAGTGTTTACAGATGACTTTAGTTCTGTCGACTCCGCCGTCTGGAAGAACTTTAAAATGAAATTGGCCCTTCTCCATATTTGGTGGATCCGCCAATTACTTTCTTTTCCGGTTCCACAACAACAGACTTTTACAAAATAAAAGCCTGTGAGCAACAGACTTTTACAATGATAAAATAAATAATGAAACCTGCGCTAATGCGCGATAAAATAATTCATCAGCGTTAAATAATTAACGAGTTAACGTGATAATAACGAGTTAACTCGCCCAGCCCTAATATTTAACTTTATGAAAACATGCTTTTCTCACTAATAGTGTTAATTGAAAAGACAAATAGAGAGCATAGAACTTTAGGAGAGCGCTTAAAGCATCTAAGTAACATGGCAATAACATATGACTCTTATTCTCTGTACAAATATCTGTTTTTTTGATCAATTATTTGTTCTAGTATTTTTATGCTGAAGAGCAAGTCATCTGCCTGATGCAATTTTAAATTGGTTCAGACTGATTCAGAGACAACTCTAAATACTAATCATAGTCCACTGTGACTTATGATAATTGCTGTGCCCCTGCTTTTAAAACCCAAAAACCCACGTCTTTTGTTCATGCAAACACACACTCTGTGCTCTTTTCTCCAACACAGGGATGTACTCACACAAAAACAACCCACTCAGCTTCATCTTGGCAGTGCCTTCTCTCTGTGGATCTCCATTTAAACTCTGTGCCAGTATGATTCTATCTCTCCTCCTTCACATCTTCATCCATCCATGCTGTCGTGCTCTCATCTCTCCCTCCACCCTCTTCTGCTCTTTCTCCACTCCTGAGTTGTTTGTTTTGGCAGAGCAGACCGAACCGCACAGGAGACTTAAACTGGCACAGTACGTAGCTCCCATTCCACCTGATGCCCTGCTGTTACTCCAGCAGCTCCTCTCCTCTTGTCTCCTTTCATCTATTCTTATATCTCAGAAAACAAGTTATGAAAAATGGTCAAGTGCATGTTTTTGCATAACAATGCTTTGTGTTATTTTCTCCCTACGTGTCTGCAAAGTGTCGATAGAGCAGAGAAAGTGAAAGGCCAGGCTGAAAGGCAGAGAATGACTTTGGGCTTATGGGTTGTTTACCCTCACACACACTGCGTGTTTCTTGTTCACTTGGGTCTTTGTTTCTTTCCGTCAGACACAAGACAAGGTGACTCTTGTTTTTTTTCCACTTAGATGTTTTCACACATGCACTGCAGCCCCTCACATTTTCTAGAAATTACCCAGAGGAGCTTCATGTGAAACCACAGATGTTCAAGCCAGGCACTGTGAAATCTTTATCCGAACCCAGCCCTCTTGAACAAAGTGTGGGTTATTTTCGATTGAGGCCATGTATGAACTGAGCAGTGTTGAAAGTTCCTCGTTACATGGGTTTCTTCCCTGCACAGACAGCTTGGCAATTTCACACATGTATGTTTGCCAACAGCACACAAATGATCAACACACTACACTCAGCCTGTTTCTGGTTTCTCCCCGGCTGTGGGAGAAATTCCCTCTCCCGTTACCCAGTAGAACGTAGAGCAGTTCAAAGAAGTTAAGTCTACTGGCAGCAACTGTTTGTGTGGCTGGTGTGTCTCAGTCTCCGTTCTCAGCACACTGGTGCATATAAGGAGAATGGGAGACAGATTAGTAATTCTTTGCAGATGTGACAACTAGCTGCACCTAGCATAGTAACACCCTTTCAAACACCATCTGGCACTGCTCTGTCTATTGGACCAGATCTGAAGAACTTTTTCAGGTCAAGTCTGCAAAACTGAGTAATGTTAATCCTATGAACATCTTCACTCTTTTTTTCTGGCCATCTCAACCTGAGGCCACATCTCCCAATGGCTGAAGTGGTGCCCAAAATACTGTAACCCCCACTGTCCTTTTACATCCTTCTTAGAGTTTGCAACAAATACATCCTGCCTCACCAATTCTGATACAGCAGCAACTGCATATGCTCCATATAGAGTTTACTGATCCCGCTATCCAAGTAGGAGGCATGTGTTGAATGGGTTAGCTGGGCCACAGAGAAAACCCAACAGAAGTGTCACAAACTGTACAGAGTGCATAAGGTCTTTTTTTTATTCAGACTCTGGAGACACAAGAATCTGCCAGCAGCCCTTAGTTAAATCCAGTGTCATAAAAAGACAAGCAGTGCCCAGCTAGCCAGTCCCGGGCTCATCAACCTGGGCCACTGAATAAGCATCAAAATGTGGCACTCTATTCACCTCCCTTTAGTCCCTATAGGTCACCTTTCTTGGCAAGAACACAAACGACAAGGCAACACCAAGCAATGGGACTCTCCTGTCTCTCCTGTTCCCAGCAAAGTTTTTGCTCCTACAGAACTAGTTCTCTTGTGTTTTCTGGTAATATGTTGGGCAGTGGCCACACCACCATGCCTGATCTCAAGATAATGTATGTGGTTTGTGTGTCCTGACATGGGACAGAACACATCTGCAAAACTTTAAACTCTGCAACATCTGCTCTATGAGAAAGTATGGGATGGCCATCACAAAGAAGCAAAGTGGGATTGGTGGAAGTGGGAACCTCCATACCCAGCTTGTTTCTGTCACTGACCTCACCACAGAGGCAGAAACACTCTCTCTCCATGCTTTGAGGAGGCTGAGGTGATAGATCTGTGGGAACCCAGTCCTGTCAAGGCGTACAAACTCATATTTGACATTTCCCACTCATAATGCAACTACAAAAGGACAGAACTGTCTCGGCCCTGCTCCTCTGTTGTAGGCACTCTTGACATTCCTCAGCTTAGGCCTAATTTTCCTGTGACAACTACCCATGTGAGTGGAGTTTTGCTCTCAGGCTGAAAACATATTGAATTTAATTTTTTTTTTTAAAAACTAAATAAAAAATAGTCAGTAACAATCTCTGCTATTCTTCAGACAAAGTGCATGTGTGAAAACAGTTTTTAAGATGCTGGTGATTGGATTGTCGAACATATCTAGGCACGGTAAAGGATTTATATTTGATACTTGGTGCAAGACGGTCACTATCACAGATTTTATTTTGTATTTGCACTGATGTGCTAACTGCAGTCAGGTTCTACAGAAGGAAAGGGAGAGCTAGTGTAGGTCTCAGTCTGAGCCTTCAATCATTTCTGTATTTTTCACATACTTTACTAAACTCACCCTAATCTCAAACTGAATTTGTAATTTTTTTATAATATATTTTTTATTTATGTAGATATGTATATGTGTGGGTGTTGATATTTGATAAAAATATTTGAGGGTATATATATACCCTCAATATATATGTATTATATAATATATTATATATATATATATGTTTATTATTGTACATATGTACATTTTATATATACAATATATATATATATATATATATATATATATATATATATATATTATACATATATATGAAGTATATTATTATCTTTTTTCTTATTGGTGAACTTCCTTCACATTCCTTTTGTCCTTTGTCCTTTTGTATTATGCTGTTGTGACCCAGTAATTTCCCTGGTGGGATTAGTAAAATATATCTATCTGTCTATTGCCATTAGCCTAAAAGGTTCCCTGAATCTGTGTAAAACAAACAGAATTTTGAGTGGCCTGTAACTCACTGAAGGCATACAGACTAGTCTCGGTTGTTAGTGCAACATGTTGTTAACAATGCACTCCTACTCTCTCCCTTACTGGCAAATTTTGCTCCACCTGTGGAACAAGCACTGTGTCATCGGCTTGAGTAAATTATAACCTCAAGCCTAGCTCTTTCTTCGGCAGGGGCCGCTGCTGTGCGTGCGTGCGTGCGTGCGTGCGTGCGTGCGTGCGTGCGTGCGTGCGTGCGTGCGTGCGTGCGTGCGTGCATGCGTGCGTGCGTGCGGAAAAGCTCAGCTTCGCCCTTATGTAAACTATTACTAACACAGGAAGCATTGGAAAGAAAGAGTCAAAAAGCACTATTCTAAACACAGCTTTAAATGCTACCCACACTCCCAGCATTATCAAGCATAATTACTGATCACTAATTACTATTATCAAAACAGAAATAATTATTTATTTCCCTACTTGCAGTAGAAATTTAGCACAGATACACTTGTGAGCTGTGGCCTGTGTTGTGTACAAGGGTTTTAAAGATATTTTGTTCTACTGTGGGTTTTGCTTGCCACTAAAGGAGAACAGTGCATTTTAAAATGTTTGATGCATGAGTATTTCCATGATAATGTAGCGTTGCTTTGTTCATGTAAGTCTGCAGTAATGCTTTAATCAATTCCTCCTTCCAAAGATATACTTGAGCAAGAAAGCGCAGTGACATTCACTTGCCTTTCAATTTGGACATTTTTAAAGTTGCTGCAGATCAGCTTCAGGGACAATGACTTAACAATCACTACTTTGGCTGGTTGCAATTTCTGGAGATTCTGAACTCAAAACAGTTAACTGTGGTACGGGATCAATGGTCTAAGTGTGACACTGAAATTGTAACTTGTATGGATATAGAGCAACAATGCACAAACAACAACACACATACATGTACACACAAAGGAAGAGCATTGTGAAATCCCTTGAGGCAGCACTGTTAATCCTATTGACAATGACAGTGGGTTGAAGAGAGATGAGGCTAATTCTCCTCCTGAGGGCTATAAACTTTTAGGTCACCAAGACTAATCACACACACAAACCTATGCTCAGTCGGTACAGTAGAAACACACAGAGGCACATTTGTTGGTGCCTCCTGGAGTTTAGCCCCACACCGTGTATTAATACAGTATATCAAAACCTCTCAATGCAATTGTGCTGGATTAGGAGTCGACTTCCATCCCTTTTTGTAAAAATGTGGCTCAAAAGATTTCATGGGCTCTGATGGAATTTGACAAAGTGATGTCGGCAATGCATCTTATTTTCTAAAAAAAAAATGTGGGAAAGGTAATATTGTTTCATTCTCTCTTGCAGTGATATATTACCAGCCACAGTTTATTTACTCTTATCTCTATGCCTAGTTACTGTCCCATGCCAGAATGCATTATCCAAGGCAAAGAAAGCAATATTACATTTCTTATTGAAAAGCAGTGATCCTTCACCTTCATGCTCTCATTAAAACACACGCACACAAGAACCCACACCAACGCAAAACATATAAGTGCTTACGTGTCAGTTGGTGTGCTCAAAAGCGCCTGTGCTTAACCCATTTTCGACCACGTGCTGGTGCCGGATGGATGCTAGTGCTCGTTCAGTGCTGGTTCAACTTTAAAACCTTCCAAGAGCTGGTTTCATTTTCACAGACACAGGGAGCCACAACAGTCATTATGTCATTTTAAATGTCTCTTCCAATGTATTGATGGAACCTCCCTCTAGTGTATTTTAAATGTTTGTAGAGGATCACAGTGCAGGGGAACAGTTTATCTTCAGTTTATGTTTTTTCTTATTTTCCAAGAAACAAATGGTCTTAATGGCACCGGTTTAGTTTCCAAACTGCTGTAAACACCAACTGTTGTTTACAACAGTTTGAACACCTTGGAATACCAACAGATATTACCATAGATACCATGGCCTGATGGGCACTTTGTGTAGATCAGTCCTTTGACGAGAAAAAAATCGTTAACTCGAGGTGCGTGAGCTGGAGGTATAAGTAGAAAATGGAAAAGTTAGATTAGAGTTACAGTGTGTTTTCTCTCACACTGGGTGGTATTTATGAATGCCACTATAAACAGGATATACACAGGGGCGACATCCATAAATTCCATCAGGGGATATTTTAAAGCCTGACTATATTTATACATTGTTTATTAATTGAGTTGAAAACTTTATGTGGCACATTGGGCAGGATTCACAAATGCTGATTGTCCTTATTAAAACATCAAGGAAAATTAGAGGAGCCATGAATTAATGTTCTACCACAGATGCTTTGACTTCATATTCATGCTCAGATTTTTACTATTCTGTCTGGAATTAATCAGACTAGATGCTACACAGTTTTTTTGTTTGCTTGTTTGTTTTTTTTAACATGGAAATCATTACAGTAGTTGGTCATTATTTTAGTTGATCTGTCTGATCTCTAAAGTATTGCCCTGTTACAAGTGGCTCTTTCCTCTGGATCAGTAAAGAACAGCAAAGAGTTGTAGCACAACTTTTCTTGGGGTGGGATCACGGAGACCATCCCAGCCAACTAAAACTTTGTGACTGACATTTTTAAGAAAGAAAGTCCTGTTCATATTTCTGATATCATACAACAAAAGCCTCAGTCAGAAGGTTAATAGTTAATTTCCTTTCATTTACATAAATCGAATGATTTACCTAGACTTTTTGTTTTTGGGTTTGTTTTTCTCTGAGTGGTCCACTGAGCATTGTAGTAGTCCTCTGAAAATCTGTGGGTACATGGAGGATGAGTAGGGCTTACAGATTTGTTTGTGTTTGTTTCCCAGATGGGACCCCCTACACATGGTGGGTGGGCCGAGGCAGCGAGAAGCATTTCTACTGGGGAGGCTCAGGGCCTGGCATCCAGAAATGTGCCTGTGGCATTGACAGAAACTGCACTGACCCCAAGTACGACTGCAACTGTGATGCAGATGCTCAACAATGGTAAGTGAGACAGTCACACTAAAGTTCAACAGGTACACAAACTTTCCCTTTCAGCTGTTCACTGACTTTAATTACAGTTACCAGAATCAGCTGTCAGCATAAAAAAGTTCTCTTGGTGTGGGTAAGATTACATTATGTTGTTGAAACAAAACAGATGGAACACAATTTCAAGTAAACTGCTTTGGAAGACCTCAATGAGGGATATTTATATTTGCTTTGCACCTCGTTCCCTACAACCTTGTAGCCTGTATCATTCTTAAGTCCTTTCTCTCATAAAAGGCAAGAATATTCATTTAAGAAATCTATTGAGCGTACAATTAAATTGTGTAAGGCCTCTTTGAGCAAATGGCTTGGTGAGAGCTGACAGTACCTTGGGAAGAGGTTGGCTGGAAGAGGTTCTTTGACAGGAGGCATGCCAAGTAAGAAGGACTGGTCTCTCAAGTCGGACAAATCCGATGCAGAGAGGGGTGTGGCCCATTTTCATGCAGCTGTTGACTGCAGTTCATAAACATAGGGTCAGAGGAGTGAGTCTGAGCTACCGTTCTTAATGTGACATCATTATGTTAAACGTTCTGGGGTTCTCGGCTCATTTTTGTTGTTCTAGGTTAGTGGCTTTGATGATGAAATCCCTTATCATTCTCACTACTGAAATTTATACTGCTTGCATGAAACAGTACAGTAACAACGTGAGTGACTAAGTAGCTGATGGAGTTTTTGTCATTCATCTTTGTAATTGGATCTTTTCTAACATCCTTACAATTTTCCCCTGAAGTATTCAGAAACGTGTTGAAGAAAAGAAATAGGGGGTCTTTTGTTGTTGTTTGATTGCTGCTAAGTCCTTAAGGCCCTGTCACACTGTTGCGTATGGCACTAGCGTATGCCAGCGTATGAAAATTATCACTCATACGCTGGTATACGCTGACATACGCTAGGGGAACGTTAGGCATAGGTTGTATACGTTTCAAGCACGCTGGCATACGTTGGCATACGCAGAAATAAATTTTTGAACATGCTCAAAACTTTTGTGCGTATGGTTAATATGCTAAGCATACGCTAAGCATACGCTAAGCATACGCTAGGCATACGCTGAATACGCTAGAGCAGGGGTCTTCAACGTTTTTCAGGCCAGGGACCCCCAAACTGATGGAGAGTTGGAGCAGGGACCCCCCTACTTTTTATATGGCATACAATTGTGTTTTCTATTTAACGGGGCCTAGTGCCGTGTATAAACATAGCTACTCTGTTATTGTACATTCAATACTAAGCTATTCAAATAATACACAGGTTAATATATTCATGTTTTTATTTTAAACATGTGCAAGGTACAAGGTGGCCGTGCCACTGCCATTTATAAACAAACATCTTGCATACGACAATGAGCTATTCAAATAATCCACAGATTTTAACTTTAAACATGCATGTAGATGGGACAATGAATCCTCAAACCATCTGTGGATGCATATGCCAACTATGCGGTCGCTTAGGGCCCCCACGCCACCAGGGGGCCCCGAGAACAATTTTGAATTTAATTTTGATTACAACTTTATTTTTCTGTAAGATAATGTGAATGTCATTTGATTCTATTTTGTATTTGGATTTTGAACATTTTGCACACCATTGCACATCTGAAAGAAATTAAACTATTTAACGTGTTTACTATAAATGCAGTCTCCAGCCTGCTGATGTTACTTTCAAATAGTTAAATTAATGAGCCATACTTATACATCACTCTTTATGTAGAAGTTAATTAAACCATATTTATGAGTTTGCTGACACCTGTATAATGTAAGATGATTACAAATAATGCTAATGATTGTGGGTCCGTTACACACATAACAGTGTAGCCTATGGAATAATGAGGCATCTGGAGCTGAGGTGATGGTAGGGCAGCCCCAAATGAAATTCTGCTTAAGGCCCCATAAATGCTTGGGCCGGCCCTGTGTGGATGGCACACGTTTGCACACAATTTGTGAGAAAAAACTGTTTAAAAAAAAAAAAAAAAAATTTAAATTTTTTTTTTTTAAATAATTTTTTTTTTTTTTTTAAATCGTCTAAACAACCAAATATTTCGCGACCCCCCTGCAGTACCTCCGCGGACCCCCTGGGGGTCGCGGACCCCCTGTTGAAGACCTCTGCGCTAGAGGTACGATATAGGTACGTTACTGATAGGTCGAGAACGCTGGACATAAGTTGCCATACATTGGCATGAAGGTGTACCGTACAGCTAGCGTATTTATAGCCTCCGCCCGTCTGGCGGAGATGGAGGCGACAACTGACATATCTGAGGCAACCGACGATTCACGGGAGCGGTCAGGAGGAGGAGTTGGGGATCTTGATCGCTCAGAAGCATGTAACTCATCAGCCGCAGGTGCATCAGGCATTTCAGCAGGTTTGGGTGAGAATGATTCTTGTGTTTTTTTTGCCTTTTCCTTGACCTCGGCCTCGGCCCGGGGCCCGGGCAAACTACAATTGCTTCTTGGGAGGCATGATCGAGATGAATGTCTCGAGAGATGTTGATAGCACGTCGTCTACTGCAATAATGGAGCAATGTGGAAAGGCTGCTGATATAGGCGCGTTGAAACGTACGCTGGGCATGCGCAGTTCATATGCTACTCATACGCTAGTCATACGCAAAGTACGCTGGTTATACGTTGTTCATACGCTGACATACGCTGGCCATACGCTGTCAATACGCTAACCATAAGCTACTCATACGCTACTCTTAGGTTCAATACGGTAAGTATACGCACAATTCTTTATTTTCAAGGACTTTTCGTGCGTATGAAAATTATATTATTAATTTTCATACGCAACTCATACGCTTCTCTCATAGGCAACAGTGTGACAGGGCCTTTACCAGCCTATGGTTCATAAAGGTTCTTCTTAGTGTTTATTTCACCCTATTTGTCAGACTGGAGTCCTTTTTAGAGCTCACTTGTAACAGTATGGTTCTTTACATTCAGTAGGTCTTACGTTAGATTAAAACAACTTCAACAGGTGTTTTATTTTACACTATACTTGGTTCTACTTTGCCCTACTTTGCAATGTAGTACATGAGCATTACTGCTACTGTTTTTTCTGTGTGTTTCAAAGCAGACTTTTTTGTCGCCTGCAACATTTGGTTAGCTACAGTCTATGATATCTACTGACAAAGGTTGTCATTTCAAGAGCTGGCTGGAGATAAGACAGCTTTTGCTTCAAATATTTGTCTACATTTTGAGTGAATAATTTACCACTTTTGATTCTAAACCCGCATGAGTGGAATGGAACAGTTAAAACTCTTTGTCCTTTTTATCTGTCTAAATAGAATTTTAGGGATTATTTCAAGGGGCCGATATTTTCCCAATATTACCACTTGTCCTCACAAACAATAATAGTTCCAAAGTAGCGTGAGGAAACAGTTACACTTTCAGTTGCCATTTCGATTGCTCTTCAAGGCCTGAAGAGTATTTGTCATTCATGAGTTGCAACTGCTTTTGAAAAAATGTCCCTTTGATATGATAGTGTGATGGTAAATGTTTATAGAAAGTGACTATGGTGTTTCACCCATTTTCTCACATTTAAACACCTCAGAATACCTACTTAACCTCTCCAAAGAACATCTTGCCACCAAATTAGAAGTCTTAATGAAGCATTTGTTCCTCAAACTCATATGTTTTCACAGACCAGTAGTATGCAATCTAACTTAGCTCGATAATATGATGAGGTGTCTAACTTCAGTTAATATAATGACTGAATGATAAATGCCATCATCAATTATGTGGGTTTTTTTAATTGGCAATGTTTACCTCCAGAACCAAGAGTGTGTGTTTCAAAGCTCTTTTAGCCATCTGATTGATATTTTCATTAAAACCAATTGCATCACTGTCTGTTAGTGCATGCATATGTGTGTAAGTAATTACTGAGTGTTAGCAAGAAGAGATTTTATTTGCTCCCATGTCTCCCTTTGATGATATTACAAGTAATCCCTACCCTCTCTCATCTCCCTTCTTTTATTGTATGCATTAGTGTGTCACTGTTTGTCAAAGATGGGTTTTTGAAATATTACCACAACAACTTTTTCCCATCATCACCCATATTTTTGGCACGTATATACCCACTCATATGTATACAATCACATCGCATGGATACATGTGTACACAAATACAGCTGGAAATGACTTCTCACAGTTTAATTTCTAAATGGCATAGTATGACTAAAGCTCCAATTAAATTATGTGGAGAATAAGATATACAATAAAACTGAAATATAGTAAAGGCTGTTATTTAAACATTCAACGTATGAACTGTCAAAGCACCTTTATATTACCATAAAGGTAATATATTATATTTTGAAAAACTGTGCATACAGCTAAATCTCAGTTTCAAGATAATTTTTTTTATTGACACCTAAGTAACAATGAACTATACTATCCATACTAATTATTTCATAGTTATTAGCATAGCAAAATATATACTTTATTAGTACTGAAATGCATGAACAAAAGCAAGTCCTATTACACATTGTTATACTGTCAACATGCAATTATAACTATAATTATGCACATACTTATATAGATACATGATTGTATTAATATTTATGCACTGTACATATCGGACCACATGTAATGCGGTTGCATGTTACATTCATTTAATCTTCAGGCTGCATTGCTGCAAATCAAATTTTAGATAAACAACAGCATTTAATTACCAAGTCTCATCAGTATATATCAGGATTAAATAAATGCCCAGACAAGTTATGTTAATGAGGCTCAAAGGAAAAAGTCTAGCAATGGGATATCAAAGGCAATTGCTTTGCAAAAATCAACAGTTGCTGCTTTCCAAAAAAGCAGGTATACAAGGAAAAAGAAGAAAATGGTAAATGGCGGATAGGCCTAGGAGCACATGTCTTATGGATGACCAGAAAACCATTTCCACTGTGAGGGAAAAACACATATTTCATTTCACAGCAAGTCAAGCATGTTTTTCAGCGTGTAGGCATACATGTTTCCTTTACAGAGATCAAGAGAAAACTTGGCCAGAACCTCAAAGGATTCGCTACAAGATGCAAACAGCAGGATGGCTGGGTTGCACTTACAGAGAAAAACGTTTTCCGGACTGATAAAAATAAACCTGTGTCAGAACGATGGTAAAGAAGTATCTACTGTAGATGGTAAAGAGAACTGCGTGGAGAAAAATCAACAAAAAAAAACACAACCTCATTTAGAAAATATAGGGCTGGTTATGTAACAATTTGGAGCTGCATGGCATCAATTAACTGCCACCCTAACCGAAGCAAAAGGATCAATTCAGAGGTGAACTTAAGCATTTTGTGTCCATTTATTAAGCCAAATGCATAAAAATTCATTGGACAGCCTGATAGGTCTCCACAGGACAAGAAACCTAAACATAAGTCCAAAACAAAAAGGTTTTCGGAGTGAACAGATGAAATATTTGGAATATAACACCCTGGTCTCGATCCTAGGGAGCAGCATTTCACTTCCAGAGAACAAAACTATTGATGTAAACCCACTCAAATTAAAGCTGAGACTTGGCTCTTTAACATCCTTTTTTCTTTTTTTCTTAATTAAAATGTGCTTAAGCACAGAGCCTGAGGAGGAAATAATGTATACCTCTCTAATCATACACATCTCAAATGTGCACTCTCCTAGACTAATATAAAGACAACTAGTCAGGAACTGAAACACTGATTTCAAGCAGTTGAACGCATTATATGTAGTTTTACTTTAACTGGCACAGCATCTCATATCATGAACAATCCAGATATACTGTATTTCTGCCTGATCTCAATGCTCCTACTTCAAACATTAGAGGAATTTTTACAACCGTCTACATAAAATATTGTCCTATACAAACAGCTGCAGTATAATGCGTAATATTTGTGCATACAAGTGCTGTGCTTCAAGATCATTATATATTCACAGCTGCCATATGTCCACCATAAAAGAGACGTTTTCTATCTCCAGCTAAACCCTTGCCTCAGTATCAGAATCACCTATCAGTTATATTGCCACAAATCCAAGGAATTGTTGATGGACATTAGTATTGGCACCTAAAGGAGGCTGAAAGGAGCATTCAGCTTGTCATGTTGACCCTCTTTTCTTTCTCATTTTACAGGAGAGAAGATTCTGGTCTCTTGATAAATAAAGAACACCTGCCTGTCAGCCAGGTTGCCGTTGGTGACACAAATAGACCGGGCTCTGAGGCCAAACTCACTGTTGGACCACTCCGTTGCCAAGGAGATAGTAAGTATTGTGCCACTGATGCATATGTACTCAGGTTCTGCAATCAGTTGTGTGTTTGTATTTGTGTGCTACATGATGTTAGAATGAATGAGGATTGGTCAATCTACAGAAATGGAGTTAGCAAACTTTTTGAGAAAAGATTTAATTGCTCCTTGAAGTGTTGATGAATTTTTTATTAAATTGTTGTCCACAAAAAGAGCAGACATTTGAAGATGTCACTTTGGGCTACAGGAAAGTGATTCACATTTTCCTCTTTTTTTCCTAAATTTCACTGGTGCCAAACAGACTAATTGAAAAAAAATAATTAGCAAATGAACTGGTAATAAGAATACTTTTTACAGGGCTAGTTGGACAAACAGCATACAAGTAATACTTTAAGTCCAATTTAAAATAAAATGCTAACTGATTTGTTATAAAGCCATATAATTTAAAGAAAAAAAAACTGGCGTTGAAATTAATTTATGAAAACTGCTGAATTGCTTTAGATGATTCAAGATCAAGCATTATATTGGGACATGTGGAACAGACAGCCAGGTTCTGGTATGTAAGCAAATGTGAATTTTGGTTCAAGAAAAGTAAAAAGATTAGAAATGTAACCCAGAGCTAAATCTCCCTGTGCTTCTGAGTTATCAGTTCGATCTTAGAATGAACTTTAGAGGGGCTTGCATAGGAAGGTGAAAACATTTATTAGCTGCAGATCTAAAAGCTTTGAATGAGGCAAGTGGACTACCGTTACACTGGCTTAATTGAGAAGCAATATATGTGCTAACGACCTTCTCCAAGTCATCTGCAGAGAGGAGTGGTTTCATTTTCAAACTAATTCTCAGCAGGTTGTAAAGGTACAACTGCATAACCTTTTGTTAAGGGCTCATCAAAGGTTGAATGAGGAGAACTTAACTCCCCAACTCCATTCTCTTTAATACAGCTCTCATCAGAATTTTCCATTTTGCTATATTTATCATTTTTGAGTTGTCAGGGGAGCAATGAACAGTTCTTTAATTTGATGTTGTAGTGAACAGTTAATGGTAATCCAGCGAGCTTTTGAAATTAATTAAACTCTTTATTCACTCCAAAGGTAAATTATAATGTTGTAGTAATTCATTTATTTTTATTTCATCAGTCATTATAAGTTGTCATTGTGTATGGTTATTGCTGCTTGCAGGTGTGATGTCTGTTACTCTGGGTTCCGAAAGATACATTCTTTAATCTGAAAGTCAGTGAGATGACGGCAAAAACATTTTCAAGGTGTTGGGCCCTGCGTCCTGCAGCCTTTCACCCTTAGTGAAGACGTTTGAAAAATCCCTTTATTCAGAAAAAAAAACAAGCCACTATCAGCTGTCATCATCACGATTGATATATAAAGATATGGAATTGTGGAAAAGTGAAAGGTCCCATGAAAGTATATCACGCACAAATAGCAGACCATTTCTATTTGTTTTCGGCTTATTGTAACTGCACAAAAATTCCAAAGGTCAGGGAGGATTTTATTCTGTTATCATTAAGCAATTAAAGGAGCGCAACTGTGGTGTTTGTCATATTATATCAGCCCCTTTATGTAACTTCAACGTTTCAGTGGTAACAAGTTGCCCGGTGGTGTGGTGGTTAGCACACCTCACCTACCAGCAAGGGAGTTCCTGTTTCAAATCCCAACTGGGGCCTCTCTGTTGGAGTTTGCATGTTTCTCTGTGCCTGCGTTTGGATGTCCTCCCAACATCCAAACGCATGCATGTTAAATCGACCTAAATGTGGGTGTGAGGCCCCCCCCCCATGGATGCAATGGATGCAATGGTATAGCTTACACAAACATTGAAATTCAATGCTTCGTAATTTAATACGTAATTATTTTCACTCTTTTCCTTTGACTGTTTCTTTGTCCAAATTCCCAGTGGAAATTATAGGCCAACTAAGCAGTAAATGTTTGCAAACTCAGCATTTGAACTTGGCCAGTCCAACCTGCTTGACAAGTCGGGTGTGGTGATTAAGTAAAGATGGATTGCAACCATTTGTAGGGCAAAGATGTAAATCTATGTAATCTCTCCATTTGTTTTACAGCCATTACATTCTAAATGTCTGTGTAGTTGCACTTGTTTCTCAGGTAAACATCAGATGTCAAATACAGTAGAACACACGTATCCACTGATTAAGGGGCAGTCCAATCCTCCTTTTTTCTTCTCTCTTGCTCCTGTAATCATTGTTGCCACGCTGCTCTCAGTGGGACTTTGGGTCAGCTGGAAGACACTCCTGGATCCTGCAGGGCTGCAATATTGACAACTGGTCTTTTCGTGCAACTCGTGTTCTGGACTGTTTCACTTTGTCCTGAACCTTCCCACGCTGTGTTTGGTGTTTCTGCTTGGTCTGCACAATTTCATTGCATCACATCTGTAATGCCACACTTTAAAATTGAAATGTCTCTGAGCTTCTGGTTAATCTCAGAGTGCTTTCAAATATCTGCAAGCAATGCCAAAATTACCCCAGTGACGTAAAGCCAAACAAACCCCAAAGGAGTAGCTTCGACCATGAGGAGTTATTCTGTAGTAGAAACCCCCTTTTTTTTTTTTCTTTTTTTTTTTTACGTGAGGGCTGTTTGTGTCAAAAACACACAGGCTGATGTTTGTCAGCTTGTCAAGATAAGCCACTATCCTGGCTCAAAGAAACACATTGTGGATGTCTTCTGTCTGTTTGAGGTGTCTGCAGTTGATGCCTGTCGAATTATCCGGAGGTAGACGGCCTCTGTGTGTTGCACTGAAACCCTTTTGCCATCTTTGGAGGAGCTAAGAAATTGCTTTGCTTGCTTAAAATGACTCGGGCTGGCAAATAGTATTTTTTTCTTATCGCAGATTGTGACCTCACTAAAACTATGATGAAGGAAACGGTGTATGTTTTCCTGTCTGTTGACCAGAACTGATTAGCTGATACACAGGTGGATTCCACCTTTCCAAATGCGTTACCTTTTATAAAGATTCATACCCGTATACCCGTCTTTGGGATTTCACTACCTTCTTTGTTTTACTTCCTCCTTCGAAAAAAAGAACACAGTTGAGTTTTACAGCGCCAGATGTTTTGTATAAAGTAATACCTTTGGAGCAGAAAAGCAAATATAGATATTTAGTCCAAGGCAACATGTTCATTTAAATAATAATACTTTATAGAAAAAAAATTAAAAGTCCATTAACTTCCCCTTTTTTATTCTCAAGGTAAAACATAGAATGAGGTGCAAAGGAATATGGCCTATACCATAAATATATATTTTTCACCTTTCTCTTGAATTTTATTTCGTCTCTATGAGTCCATCCATTAGTTTATTCTGCAGACAGGAAGTGGCCTGGTTCTGTCAAGGGTGCAGAACATGACAGAACACCTGCCCTTCTTCTTCCCTAGTGTCACACTGATCATGGTCCCCTCATCAGCAACTTGGTACCACCATTACTAATGTCCCTTCATCACAGAGATGAATTTCATACAAACTAATTGTGATTTAATAACCCATGACATCACATCTGTTTGTGTGAATAGGGATCCATCGTGTAGGAATGTGTGGAGCACCATGACAAAAGATAGATCTTTCTGTCACTTGACTGGAGCCAAATTCCCATTGTCTTACCCTCTTGGCACTGCATGAGTCTTTGTGTCTGAAAGAGATTAAGCGAGCCATCCTCTTTTTTTATTGAGTGACCAAATTAACAAAGTTTAGAATGAAGACGAGTTTGAGGTATGTTTCCCATAGTGCTGGCCACGACACCAGAACATGGAGCATACATTATACATTGGCCCATTAAGGCAAATTAAATGTGTAGTAAAAATTTCACACGTGAATAGGTACTCCGTGTATGATTGATGCTTTTCATACTGTGCATGGAGCTCTGTCTCAGTGAGAGCAATGACGATTGGCTGCCACATAATGGGTTTTCATAGGCAAATGACTAATGTCTTGAGCAGTCAGGAAAAGTTTTAGTAAGGTGGACTGTGTGCAAGTGCACGTTCACACTTTAGTGAGTCTGTTTTTCTCCTTCTGTGGTAGGTGCGCGGGCATTAGAGTGCAACTTATTGTGCATGTGTGTGCGTGCCTTAGCATTAATGAAGCCTCTTTCTATGGCTAATTTAATGGCATTCTATACAATCACAAGCAGACAAGGAGAAATGACTCCCATTTACTGATGTTAAAAGGGTTTGGACATTTTAATTGATGGAAATTCAAATAAAAGATAGCAAATGAAGCAAAGCAGAAAATACACGTGCATTCTATTTTTACCACTCAGTATACCCATATGAAGTTATACGTCAAAAAAGAAAATGTATTTCAAATGTTTTCATACTGGGCCAGCAAGGGGAGTGGGGTTTCCCTGTTTGAATCTTGACCTTTCTGTGTGAGGTTTGAATGTTTTCCCTGTTCCTGTGTTTGTCTCTGAGTGCTCCGACTTCTTTTCATAGTCAGAAGACACGTGTTTTAAGGTCACCTGCGATTCTAAATCAAGTGTTGGTTGGTACAAGTGTGAGAGTCTCCTTGGTAGTGAAATGAAAAAGGAAAAAAAACAGTACACTTCAGACACAATCATTAGCCGCTTTCGGACTGTAGGAACCTTTGGCAGTTCTAATAACCTTTTAATCCGCGGGGCCGTTTTCTCCCGTGTTCGGACATACAGGAACTCGGGGCTTTCTCCCTTAGTTCCTATAACTATTTCGCTCCTTCTCCGAGGTCGGGTCTTTTCATAGTTCTTATAGAACGAATATAACGGAGGTGTGTGGTGGTCGGTAGCTACGCCCCATGTCATGCTATCACGGCTGAAATGTTTCCTCATAGACACAGACACAACCGGCGGGTGTTTAATAAGTTAAACTTACACTGGTCTCATTTGTCTGCAGCGCTCTGCTCTCCTTTCTTCCTTCATGAAATGAAAAAGTATCGTCTCCTGACTCTCTCTGTGAGCTTTTCCAGCCTCTAGACGCATGATGTGATTGTCCATGATTAATATCACCATCATGCAGACCATAAACACAGTGGCCTCCCCGGTCTCCATATTAGCTTCTTGGTGGTGTTTTTTCTACTCTCCTTACTTTTACCGTTTTTGTTTTGTGTTTGAATGTAGCGCTAAACGGCTAACGGCTAACACGTCACTGAAGCAGACGGCTGCGTGCGGCGCAGTCCCTATCAGGTCCCGACTCATGTGCGAATGCAGACTGAAACAGTTCCGCTGGGGAAGGATAGTTATCAGAACGAAATTCGAGGAGGGTAGTTCTGATAACTACTTTCTTAGAACGGTCTGTCCGAAAGCGGCTATAGGCACCCTTTTGACAAGAGAGCTGTCTGAAAGCATTAGAAATGCTTGAATCAAGCGACATAACATTTCCAAAGGCTACAAGGCAAACACAGAAGGTTTTCAAATTCAACATAAACATGTAATGTAATCAAGATGTTTCCCAAAGCCATTAAGATGCCCCAAGCTGAAATGGAACAATCTCAAGTCATGGTACCAACCAAAACCATACACTTCACACTGAGTCAAGTGTTGTTCTCGGAAGGAGGTCCAAGGTAGAGGCCTGCGCGGCCCGCATTGTGCACTCCCGCTCCCGACCGCTCCCGCAAAAAGATAGGATTTTTAGTCCCGCTCCCGCCCGCACCTGTCATATTTTGTCCCGCTCCCGCCCGCAATTCCCACATGATTCAGACGTTCGCGTTAGGCTACTTCTCACGGAAGTTCTTGTCATTGACTTGAGGAAAGAAACATGATCTTAGCTGCGCACACCACTGTCCGATCCTTCATGGGGCACAAAGTGCAGGAGCGCATCAGATGGCACAAGCAGCTGAGGCTTTACAGCAGTAAGCCTACCCAACATACCTACCAAAATCTACCGTGAATATTAAGAATAATACATTGTACATAGCCTATGTTATAGCCTATGCCACTCCTCACATTTCCATTCTTTGAAGTAGTATATATTTTTAGTTAATATGATTTTAAACACAGCGTGATGGAGCCCCGCCCCCTACTTTGAGTGGATTTGAGCATACATATCTAAGCCTACAGCTCACTTTACATTGATTTAAATGCAAACAAGTGGAATGAAAACAATATGTGTTATTAATTGCTATACCTTTTCTAAACCCAGAATGTTGAAAATGTAACATGTAATCCAATTATTATTTAAGTAGGTTAACCATGCCCTGTCCCTCGTCGTTGTGCCTCACGTTTTTAGTTAGCGGGACTGCAGCTTTTCACCGCTCCCGCCCGCTCCCGCACTAGGCACTCCCCTCCCGCCCGCGCCCGCAATGAGCTTTCAAAATGTGTCCCGCGCCGCACTGCTTTGCGTTGGGTCCCGCGAGTCCCGCGGGAGTGCAGGGCTCTAGTCCAAGGAGCATTTCTGATCAAAGAGCACAACTTTTGAAATAACTACACACAGAATGAAATAGATTTCAACAGATTTGCTGCTTCTGATTCTGGAGGCACTGAATAAGTAGCAGGATTGATGAAATCAGAAGATTATCAAGGCAAAGCAAAATGTGTCAGAAAACTAGGTTTGAAAGTCTTTTGGTTGTTCATCAAAGATAGAATGATTAAGCTGGCCAGCAGCAGACTTCACCTTAACCTACTAAAAACCTTTGAAAAGAGCTGAAATCTGCCATTGCAAGAAGAAATGACCAACAGACATGTGAAAGAAGCTTCTTTTTGTTCTGGCTGAAAGAAGTTTCTAGGAAGCTAGAGACTTGTGATTACAACTTGAACCTGTCCCGTGATGGTTTAAACCCAGCTCACCTTCCCTAGTAGTAGATGAACTGTCCAAAACTCTATGAATTCTGCTTTACAATGATAAAAACATTTTAAAAAATCCCTTTAATGTGACCACTCGGTAGCCAGTGTTATCCCTGTCATAACTGACACCTTCTGCTTAAAACCCAAAAAGTCACAAGGATTGTGCAGAAGTTGTCATTGTTGTCAAGTTTGCCATTTCTTTGAATATCATTTGAGCTTGTGTCTTTAGTTGTTTTTTCTTTTTTTAGTTTAGTGATCATAGCCATTTTATGACACTTATTTGATATTCAGGAGTGCCCATAATTCTGACTAAGACTGTCTATCATTAAGACAAACATTCACAAATTTAAAATCGAATGTACAACACAAAACATTCTACCAAAATGATATACTCAATTCAATTTAGTTTTATTTATATAGCGCCAAATTACAACAAATGTCATCTCAAGGCACTTAAATAATATAGTCCAATTCAAGCCAATTGGAGTTCAATTCATTGTAATCATAATTCATTTCAAAATAATCCAATTCATTCATATAGAGCCAATTTAAAAACAACTTCCTAGCTAAGGAAACCAACAGATTGCACCGAAACTTGTCTTCAGTCCAGTCTCCCGTCCTGAGTGTGCCTGAGGCAACTGTGGAGAGAAACGACTCCCTTTTAACAGGAAGAAACCTTAGGAAGGGTGGCCATCCGCCTCGACCAGCTGGGGTTTGAGAGGACAGAAAAGAGGGGACAACAAACACTGTAGCACCATTCAAAGGATACCTGTAGGAACAGGGAAACACAAGTTAATTTGATATCTTTTTCATTTAATGTAAATAAGTTGTAAATGATATTCTTAAGCAGTTTAGATTCCATTTTATGAACTTGGTACCATTTTATATGCACCATGATCCTTTCCAATTGAGGCTCTAACTAATCTTCATTTTGCCTCTCTTTCTTTCAATATATCACTTGGGAGGCTTGCTTCACAGTAAACTGTCATTCGAGATTCATGTGCAACTTTTGACTCTCAAATGAATAACTTGGCCCTATGTAGAGAGTTGTAGGCTGTCTTCTTTTCTATTACCATAAAAATGTTGTTTTACAACTTTAATATCAGCACTTGATGACAGAGTTACTCTACACTGTCATTCACCATGATTATTCTTGCAGCTAAACCCCATTTATCATATCGTATGACAAATTACAAACTTTGTAGACTTCATGCTGACTTTATCACAGTATCGCTGACGAGAGGAAATAATCAAGAAGTGGTATAGATCTATAGCCCTCTACTGTCAAAGTTGCCAGGCTGCCTCATACAAATCCTAAAACTGCGGCTCATAACTACTGTAGCGCACACTAATCGTGGTAGGATTGGTTTCAAGTGAGATTCACCATTTAAGAAGAAAGAACTGCATTCAACCTCAAACTAAATTCTTTCATTTCTCTTGGCAAGTAAAGCTTCATTATCTGACTGTGTTAATGAATTGTGTTACTTCTTGGTTCGTCCTTTTTTTCTCAAGTATTATTCTTTAGATGCATTGATAAGTTTTTTCCTTGTTCTAAGATACTTCTTGAAAAAAGGGCTCTGTTGCATGATTGAATGTCCATGACATCGTAATGGTAATGGGTTTTTTTTTAAGCATAAACACAAAAAAAATGTTCCTTGCAATGACAGCTTGTAGAATTAATTAGGTAGAACATAATTAAAGAGTTCTTATTTCTCTTTCTTTCATATCACCTCTCCTCTTGTACGGCTATGACGGTTTCATGCTAAAAATGTATGACAAGCAACTTAATTGCACAGTAAGATTGATAAAGGCTTTGCAGGTCTCAAATGACAGACACAAACTAATTGCCCGAATATTCAAATGCTACATTTACCCTGCATATACTTTACCTAGACCATAAAATGACAGAATACAGATGGCTCAATTACACAAATGAGATTAAATACAGGTCTCAATGGAAATAAAAGAATGAGCATGAGGAAGAAATATATGCTTCATGCGCCAGCCCTCTTGACTCGTTGCAGAACTGTATATGGGTTCAAGTGTTTTGAACAGTCATATCTGAACCATGCCCTGAGGGGCACTTTGTGTAGATGAGGCCATCCTTAGTCCTTTGATGAGAAAAAAATCGTTAACTAGAGGTGTGTGAGCTGGAGGTATAAGTAGAAAATGGAAAAGTTAAATTAGATGTCACAGTGTGTTTTCTCCCACATAACTGCTGAAATCAGATGAATTTCCAGTCATTTTATATGTCACGCTGCGAGGAGCATTCAAAGTGAAAAGAAGACGTTGTTAATTAGCTATTATTGTTAAGTATGTGTTCTCTGCCCTCCAGCAGCATACATTTTTTGTATTTCTAATGTGAATGCTCACGTTGTGCATTTTACGTGTCTCTGTTTGTGTGTCTGAAAATGTCCGTGTTAATGACCTGTGGCAGTGCAGTCAGTCATCCAAACCATCTGTTGGTACTGGCACATGACCTGTGTGGTCAGGCACAGACAGATGAATCATCCAGTTGGCTTTCAGACCCAGACTTCACCTCAAACTCTGTCTCACATCATGTCAGCCTCCACAGTTCACTGAGCTTGTTCTTATTTGCCTCTCTCTCCTCTTTTTAACACGTCCCTGTGTGCCAATGCAGAGGTCAACAGCTGTTTTCTAGTTTTCACCTAACACAATGTTTCAGTTAAATGACTCCATGGATCCAGGAATACAACAAGTATAAAAGAATTGTAAAATCCATTCATCAAGTGGAACTGGATCTTGCTCGCTTATCGTATCTATGACATGTACAGTACAGAAAATGATGTAAACACAGTAAAAATTAATCAGGCATTTTTCTCAATCCTGTTTGAAATGAGAAACCAATCCAACTTCACAAAGCTGTGAAGTACTGACTGATTTACTGCCTGAAATATTCTAAGCAGCTACATGTGCATCGTACATCACTTTGTCACCGGCCTGAGCACAGGTGATAGCATTCCTTCTGACAATATGGGTATATTCTTATAACAATTGTGACTGAACCTGTAACTCAGAGCATGAACATTATAAATCCAGATATAAGCTTAAGATTTGTTTTGTCTATGTCCTATATCACTTCAGAGCTTTTAGGTGCCAAGTGTATTTCGTATGTGAAGATACTTCTGTCAACCAGACGGCAGCACTCAGTCTGTTCCACACGGTTTTGATTTCATTGTACATGTCTCTCATGTATTGTATAATTTTGTATTCATTTTCAAGTGTTACACATATTGTTCAATATTAGATCGACTGAGACAGAGTTGTGTTGGAGCTCACAAGCACACAGAAAAGAGTTTCTGAGACCACAAAACATTTGCGTTTTTCTAAGAAAAGGAGAAGAAGAATATGCCTCACATGCATGTAATGGGACTGAATTGTATAGCAGCAGACGCTTCAGAAGAACTAAAAGTACATCTGAGATATTTTTAACGTCGTGTACCAAACAGAGTCCAAGTTTGTGACAACGGGATGAGGGTTTCTATTTTGGTTTGGTATTACCTTGAAAAATCTATTGAACAAAGAGAGAAAAGGTTTGACAAAAAAATGAGAAAAACATGCCAAACTATCTATTGTTGGCAAACAACAACAGATAGTTTTGCTTAAAGGCTTTCTCACCTATTGTTGTATTCATTCAAAGTCTCTACATCTGTATACATAAAAGAAAAAATGGCTTGATTCCAAGCTTGGTGTGGCACATCAGCAGAAATGTAGAACTTTGGTTGAGATAAAAAAAAAGGAGGGAATTGTTGTTTGTTTGGTAAGCATTCTCGGGCTCTGAGAACCTCAGGGAGGGGTCTCCTGCTGGTGCCCAGAGTCAGGACTAAACAAGGTGAGGCTGCGTTTCAGTTTTATGCTCCTAAAATCTGGAACAGTCTTCCAGAAGATGTGAGACAGGCCTCAACTCTGACAATGTTTAAATCCAGGCTGAAAACAGTTCTATTTAGCTGTGCATATGACACCTGAAAGTATTTTATCTGCACTCTTCACTTTTTAATTACTTTATGATTATTTTAATGGGTTTTAAATTTCTTTCTTTTTTAATTTCTTTCTTTTATTTTTTTATTTTTTTTATTCCTTTTTAATGGTTTTATTGCCTTCTTGTGATTTTATGTAGCTGTAAAGCACTTTGAATTGCCCTGTGTATGAATTGTGCTCTATAAATAAAATTGCCTTGCCTTGCCTTGCCATTCCAATGTGTCACTGAAATATGCGCCCCATTGCCAAGCCAAGGTGAGGCTGACACAAGGACAATCAGAGGTTCATGATTTGGCTTCCAATGTTTATTTCTGTTTTCTGTTTTCTTTGCAACATTGAGTTTCTATCCCTAATTCTTTACTGTCCTTTGGTTCTCACACATTATACATCCCTTTTTTTCCCCGTTCTCCTCTCCTCCAACTTTCTTCCAGTTTTTAACCCCTCCTTCAAGACTCACCTGTGCGGTATAATTGCCCTTTTTTATTTTATGTCTTTGGAAACCATATTTGACTCCTTTGCTTGAAGCTCTTAAAGTCATATGAAGTGGATGCAAATGATTACATGAGTACATGAGACTTTTTCATATTATCTCTGTATTTGTGCGCATTTGTGAGGTGTGTAAATCTGCCCGATAACTCAGCTTCACTTCAGCTTATTTCTTGTCAGTCCCAATTTAGCCCCGTTTAGTAACTGGCTGTGCCTCCAATAGAGAAACAAACAGTATTTCAACTAATTATGAAGTCGGCATCAGGAGGCCGTTGCATGTGTGTGTATTGTATTGCCTGCTATTTGCCCTTGCCCCTTGAGGGTGGGATGTGAGGCAAGAAGGAGAGAGGATGAGCCAAACGCTGTAGTTGGAGGACCTTTATCACACAGAACCAGCAGACACAAACGCTGCTGGATTCCTGCACTCACACGGGCACAAAACATAGGGTACACGCCCACTTACAAATTCTCCCAAAAAACAACTTTAACAAGCTATCAGGACAAGTTTCTCCATTTTTGAGAAATTGCTTCTTTTCATTTGTTTTCTTTCAGTAGAAGTTGTGTTCCATATGGTTTTAGACTACAGGTCCAATGACTTGGGAATGTCATGATATGAGAAATGTCCATTTTTGAAACCCTTTTTGACATAGAGAAAAATTTGACTTGTGCTTACACTCGCACCTCACTCGTTTACGCAGCTGTTTTCAGGCGTGGATCTGAAGTCAATCCTCTGAGGCATCAAAGAGATCTCCCTGAGCTGATACCACATCAACCTTCCCTTTCCCCGCTCTTGCCCTCCCCATATCTCAAAACTCCTTTAGCTTTCTTGTTTATCTACCCCCTGTATGCCTTTTCTCTTCTTTTTTCCATCCATTCTTCAATATTCGATCCCTTCACCCTTGCCCGGCCTCTTACCACTTCTTCCGTCATCTCTCCTCAGCAAGTCCTCTCCTTTGCCCCCACCCTTTCCCCTGTGCTCTTCGTCTTCCTTGAGTGACGTGGGCGTGGTGAAGGGGGAGAGAAGACCGCACCGAAGACGCTTCATCAACCACACTCTGATAGTTCATCAGCAGCCGTTTAGTGTGCCGCTACTTTGTCTTCATTAGCTTCCCCTGGTTTCCCCTAATTCAAAAATCATTAGCAAAGTTATCAAAAATGTGCCATTATTGCCTTTTCAGGGTCTCATTTAAAAGAAATGAAATGATCTTTCTGTTATTTTGATATCATCAACCTTCTGTTGGTTGTTACGGAAGTTGCAGGAATTTGCAGGCAATGGTAAAACCTCTAAAATGAAATAGAATTATAGGTGGTGAAATAGTTTTTACTAAGGAGAAATTCATGGAGCCAAATTAAGCAACAGGCATGAGATAACAGTATTTTATCCAGAGGAGCTTGATGGCTCTTGAATGAAATGAAAATGTATTCATAGCTATGTGAAATGAAAGCATTGCTGCAGTCAAATTTATTCTTCGGGCTTATCAGATCAGAACGGGTTATAAAATGTTTGCCACAGCATTAATAGAGGGTACAGCAGGTGTTGGAGAGAATTAACACTCTGCATTGTCATTGTTTGTTTTTTCTCCACAGATAACTACTGGAATGCTGCGTCATTCACCACCCCGTCATCCTACCTGCACTTTGCAACCTTTCAGGGTGAGACCAGCGCCGACATCTCCTTCTATTTCAAGACAAGCGCGCCCTACGGCGTCTTTCTGGAAAACCTGGGCAACACTGACTTCATCCGTCTTGAGCTCAAATGTAAGATGCTTTAGAGGGACTCTGTGCGTACATGAGAGTCATTACTTTGTGTTTGTCTTTCTTCTTCTCTCACTCTTACGTTAGCTCTTTATCTAGCTACATGTGAGGTTTAATCCAGCAGTCCGTCCGGTGGTGTTGGGTGTACGCCCGGTCACTCACATACACACTGAATCACATAATGGCTCGCCCAGGTACACGCACTAGGAACAGGCATTTACCTTGCTGATTATAGCACACGCTTTGTGTGATTGCAAGACAGAGCAATCATTTATTTAAGGTAATTGGTGTGTGCAGTAATTATGTCCATTATGAATCTCTGTTTAACCAAATCATCCATTTTCAGGCATGACATAACACAAAACCTTGCTCACACATACAAACACTCTATCACTCTCTTTTTCTTTTTCTCCAGTTCTGAAAAAAACATTTTTGTGAAAAGGTGCTTTAAATGTCTCGGAAAAAATAGCACAACCTTTTCCATTACATAGAACTTGCACACTGATCCAGTGTTGTCAGTATAAAGAGTAAATGCTTTGTATTTCAGTGTTCAGTGGATACAACACACTCTGAATAGACTAAAATATTCCCAAAGAGAAAGCATTTGCAGTTTCACATAAACTCTTTCACTATCTGTATCATACAAACACGCTCCGGGATTTAGTAAAAGTCAAGAACTTAGATTTCCTGGGTGGGCCTGCTCCCCCATACAAATCCCTTTGGATGGCCCAAATGGGTATAAAAAATGGAAGAATGAATGAAATTCCATCTGCTACAATTAACATGTTCAAATCAGCTACAGGCTCTCCACTGTATCTCCCAAAGCCCTTGGACAATTAAACAAATTAGGTTGCAGAGATATAAAACAAAAATGTAGCTGTCTCAAACTCTCTTTGAATTCTTATACAAAACATAGCAAGAAGAAAACCAGAAAATCTCTGTTCTCCATCCTAACATTGCACACATTACAAGGGAAATGTCATCTGCATTGTTGCAGATCAACTACATTACAAATCAACAACCAGTGACAGTGCTTCCTGATTTTTAGAGGCCAAACTATCTCCCTGAAACTTGGCTGTGAGGTTGGAAAGGCAAAAATTGGTTCCTCAAAAGGCTCTTTTTTGTCTCTTCAGCTTGTGAAAATTACAGGCAGTTGTTCTGGAACAATGTTTATGTGGTTAGTATGTGTCAAAGTGGTATGTAATCTGTATGTATTTTCACCATACAAAGGCATTAATTTTTTCAATTAAAACTGAATAGAAACTTGTCAAATGTTAGAATATGAAATGGAAGAAATGGCAACAAAGGAGAGGCGAAGCAGACATTTTACACACCAAACAATGGGACAGATTTTACAGTCTCCAAGCCCTCTCTGAGACTTATGATTGGCACGTCACGCAGCAGGCTTCTATGATCTGTTCCAGTGGCTCAAATTAAATTCCCTGCTGCCACAGTGGAACCATTTTCATCAAGAATTTTAAAATCGCATCAAATTAATCACAGAGCTGCTTTGTGAAGGGGACTCCTGGCACAGCTTGGCTGTCGATTGATGACTAATTGCATCTCATTAGAATTCAAAGAATCTTGAATATGTGATGTCAGAGGTCCTTGTTGACCATTTCTCAACAAGACTTCCAATCAAAACAAGCATATAGGTTGTTTGTTCAAATGCTTAGATATGACCCATAACGGAATCTTATATAATACCATCCCTTCAGGCATGAGGAGGGAAATAACACACATATGAGTGTTTCCACATCAGAGAAGTCATTCTCAATTCTTAGTCTTTCATTTAAAAAGCCACAAAATATTCATAAGGAGGATGTGGGCAGGGTGGATGGTGTGTTTTCGACCACGCCCCTTCATGTTATGTGAGTTCAATGTGACAGCTGCAACTTTACTGAAACTCATTTGCAACTTCCTGGTTGGGTTTAGGCAATAAAATTACTTTACAAAGTTAAAAAAATGATCATCATTGGTGCTTAAATGCATGCGGTTTACAACAAGACCATTAGGCAGGATTCACACGGATCCAATGCTTCACCGCCAGATGTGGGTGGGCCTGAAACTTGGAATTAAAGCTACAATCAGTCAAGAGATCACACCCACGGTTAGTTTGGCACTTTAATTGGTTAGCACCTCCGCTGTTGCACTGTTCTCAACTTTCCACCGTAAGCTATACTAGCGCAGCTAAGCAACTGACCCAGAATTCAGTTCTGCAATGCACGTTTTCACTCCATTCAAAGTGAATGAGAGGCGAAACCATTGTCAAATGCCTGAAATGCCAAGATGTGTGAATGCTAAAACCCATGAGCATAGTTCTGGAAGGAAAACAGTCTCTTATTTCCTGCTGGTGTGCTTGGCCTGCCATTTTGTGTCAAAACCTCAACCAGTGATCAGATACAAAACATTTTAAGCCCAAGTTTTGCCTGAAGCATACACACTGATTGGCATTATGTCAGTTGGTAAATTTTTAGCTTCATAAGCTTCTTATTTTCTTTCCCGATTCACTCATACAGTCAAATGCAGGCCTTTTCATGAACATATTTACTCTTGCAGAAATAAGAATATGCAGTGACGCTATTCTGCACACATAAATACAGAAAGAAATAGCCAAAACGTGCACACAGAAGACAAACACAAGTATTTTGCCCTGTCACAGCTGCAGAATTTGTGTTGGTGTGTGTGCATGTGTCTCCTGAGGCTTTCAAAATGCCCTTGCATTGATTTCCTCTCTTCTCCTTGCTATCATCTCACATTTTGCCCTGCAGCACATGTTTAGACACACAATTGCAAAATGACTCGCATGCACATCCACACAAATAAACACACACATAATCTCTGCCCTCTCGCCGGTGCAAAAACTTTATCTGCCGCAATCCAGTCAAGGCATGAAATGACAGCATTAAGCTAGCATAGCATGGCTTTCTCATTGCAGATGCACAGAGCCTCGACACACACACACACACTCGATGATACACTCACGAAACATTGTGAAAAAAGAAAAACAAATAAACAATACACAATATGGTGTCCTTAGCAGAGTCAAAGTCATATCGGTCTTTGAGTCTTGATAGTTAGAGGCATATTTTTGAGACATTTTTTGAGGCAACCCTTTTGAGAGGCAGTTCTAAAGACTTATTCAGAACTGTCTGAAATGAATTGGTGACAGGGCTTAGGACAGATAAAAAAAAAAGGTCCCTAAAAACACAAATGCTGACATTTTGGATTCTCTGTGGCTCAAGGGAAAGCCTGTGTCATAAGCCATATGCCATATATTTTGAGTCTTTAAACTATTGCACTTTCAATATCTGTCTTGCCCAGAGCTTATATTTAAGTCTGATAACCAGGGGAGACCAAAAAGACCCAAAACCACACAGTTTACTTTTTAAGTTTAGCCTTAGGCTGTACAGCTTTGTCAGATGCCTTTCTGACTTCTTAATGCAATATCTAGTTTTTAACTAAAAAGAAAAGCAGCCAGTTATCACTAAAATAGAATATCAAATTACAGTCAAAAGTTAAGCTTCATCTCACCATATCTGCTCTTCTTACACACAGAGAAACAGTTGAGACTCTTGACATTGTTTGCTGCTGATAAGCATTAGGCAAGCAAGTTGTATTTAAAAAGGCCCTTATATGCAAAGGGATGCTTAATTTTTTAGAAGTTTGAATTTTGCTTCAGCCTCACCAGCAGCAGGTTTGTCGTCGCGCTGTGATTTTGGCTCGTGCCTAAATAGAATTTCCACCCTTAAAAGGTACAGTCTGTTCAGCTCGCCCCACGAGTGAAAAACATAGAGGGAAAGGCTAACAAAGCCAATGAGACAGACAACAAAGAATTAGTAAGTATAACAGAAAAGAGATCGAAGAGATAATGCGCTGCCAGCCGTCTGAAAATAGATGAGGAACAGCCAAATTGAACCTCACATTGGACAAACCCACAAACATGCATATGCACATCCACACAAGCAGTGATCTTTCACACAAAGACTTCCACAGTCTCTTTCACTATTTATCATCATTTGTCTGTGCTGTGCTGCCGCATAATTTACAACTTGGCTTTTTTGGCCTCCGTATGAAAAGATAAATGCAAAACCAAATAGCAAAAAAATTTAAATGTGTACAGGGTTTTCTCCTAACCAACAGGCAAGTAAAGACACACATACCAATTCAAAATTACGTTCACACACACACACACACACACACACACACACTTACACTGATGGCATGTATATCGACTATGCAAACAGACGAGGCAAGCTCTGTGCTTGAGGGCGCTTTAGTTTCTGCGTGCAGAGAGAAACTTCTGGGACATACATCTTGCTTTACAATGGTGATAAAACAACACACAAAAATGTCAAACATGCACACAGACACACACACACAATGTTCAGTGAGATTACGGAGAATTGCTGTAGATTTGTTTCTACTGGGTATTGTGATTTGTGATTGGCTTCTTTTCAGCTTTTAAAATTAGTGATGTTGTTCCTTTCTGCCTTGCAGCCCACACTGAGTATACAGACATCATTAATTCAGTGTGCTAAATGCTGTCAATGCCTTGTATGTGTCTATTTGTCTGTGTGCTGCTGTGGGCTGTATATTGTGGATGCTTAAACATTGAAGCACCTTTATTCAGATTTATCTTGTGGGTTAATGTACTCAGCGGATTCAGACAGGCTTTTCATGAGATGATTTCTGCATCTCATATAACAACGTCTACAAGAAAGGAAACAGGGCAGAGAGCGCAGGGACCACGAACCTTGGGTTAGAGAAAATAAGAATTATTTCTTTAGAAAAAATTAAACTGTCATTTAGATAGCATGATAGATAAACATGTCAAAAAAATATAATACAGTTGTTAAAAAAAAAAGCAAGTAGGCTGCATTTTTGTTTCTCTGGCTCCTTCAAGCATCGGATATACTTCACTCTACCTTGCATGATCACTTTTAGTTTGATTAAGAAAGAGTGCACCAGTTGCAAGACTTTTCATTATGGCATGTAGTGACAGCTAGGCTGTGCATAGAAGTTATGTCCATAATAATAAGAGTGTAAGAATGCAGTAAGGTACAGATGAGGCTTGAGGAGGGAGAAGAAGTTGTCTCCTGTTGCTGTGGCAGCAGATTAGTCGAGACGTGAGTGCCGTTGCCTCTGCTCTTAGCTGAAATACATGAAGAAGAGAGCAGTTTAGCTGGTCTAGTTCAGTGGTTTCCAAATGTTTTGTTGCGAGACATACCATTACCGAAAGAACTTGTTGCCATTGCACACCGTTTACCTATGACCATACAGGTGGAGATATGTTTTGTGTGATAGCATATCAGAAAACCAGTAAACAGTGAATAACAAAATACACTACAAATAGTTCAATGAAATAACATAATCACTGAATAATGACAAAATAGCTCAGTATACTCAGTGTTTAAACGAAAAGCAGAAGCCGTGCTGACAGGAAAGAAATCATCATAAATAAGACGAATCCAAGGCTGTTGGTATCTTTAAAAAATAGATTAGGTGTAGGTGTAAAATAAACTGATGAATTACATGTTTTGCATGACTGAGAGATCAAACTGAAAAGATAAAAGATTTCATGAAAATTTCACTGGCATATTAGTGCAGCCTCTTTGTGAGCAAGATTGGAGGGAGCAGAGGAGGTTTAGAGAGCAAGAAAGAGATGAGCCGTCAAATAAGCTGGAGAGGTGAAAAGGAGGAATGTATCAGAGAGACAGATGAGGCACGAAGTTAGCACAGTTTGTCTTTTTTTACAACAACAAAGAAAAATAATTTAAAGAAACAATTAAGGAATAAGGAGAAGTGGGCCAGGCACATTGATTTTGCAAAACAAAAAAGAAGAAAATTAATTTCCCCATTGACTACAACATGAGATTATCCACTGAAATACAGAAGCTAATGAAGCTATATTGAGCCAGTAAAGTATAGAGCTATTTATCATCACCATGGCTGCAGCACACTGGTGCCAGTGGCAATGATGTGGCACCACCCTGAATGTACACTTTATAGAGCAGTCTCTCAGTGCTGGAAAAAAGTTCAATTGGTTTTAATTTTTTAAT
Source organism: Odontesthes bonariensis (assembly GCF_027942865.1). Lineage (NCBI taxonomy): Eukaryota > Metazoa > Chordata > Actinopteri > Atheriniformes > Atherinopsidae > Odontesthes > Odontesthes bonariensis. The sequence goes on from NC_134525.1 coordinate 15,701,876, forward strand.
TGAACATTTTCTGTCCAGCAGCAAAAAGAATTCTGTATTTCTCTCTCATTGTTGCTTTGTTCCCTTAAGTCAAGAAGACTCCTTTAACATTTTGCTGTGACAAGCATTCAGAAAACTACAATCTCACAATGGCTTGCAGCTGGAGGAAATCCGAGACATACGTCTCACTTGTAACATGTTTTCATGCCAAATGCATCCTTATATAATCCCGGGGGCTATTTATTTAATCATATCAGGTTGAGATTCAGTTGGAAACAAGAAGACACTCACACCACTTGGTTTTGGCTATAAAACACTCACAAGCGTACAGAGTTTTTAGATGCATAAGGTGAGAGCTGAAAGGCCATGCAACAGTGACCTCACCACGGCTGGAGCAGCAACATCTGGAATGGTCAGCTGGTGGAGTCAATCACACAGACACAGTCTGAAATATCTGAGCAATTTAACTGGTCGCGGCCAAAAAAAAGGACTAACACTGCCCCCTTTTGGTTTTCTTAAATGTCAAACACTGCGGAGTACTGCGGAGTTGTAGTAAATTCATTCCCACAGCTTTACTCCTACATAAAACCACTGGCATGCAACACACATAAACTCTCACAGATCCTGAATGAAAACCAGTCTTTTAGAAAAGCAAGGGTGTCTTGCACTCCTGCATTTTTCTTTCCAAAATACCCTCCATTTCCTTTTTACACACCCACTGTGTCATTCTCTGTTTCTTCTCTCACTGTTTAGCTTTCCTATCCCCAAGAAAACAAGGGAATGCTGCTGCATAACATTTTGCCATGAAAAACCGGCGGGTCCTATCAACAGCCCGCAGGATTTGTCCTGTCCAAACCTCTTGTGATGTAAAATTTAAATCTCTACAAGCCAATGGCTTTCAAACAAATGAGAAATTAGATTAGAGACTGAATGAATATCTATCTGCAGAATGGATCATGATGGGATGGGGAGTTTGGGCTTCTAGAAAGTTTCTGTCATGTGGTGTGATCAGTCATTTCTGCCTTTCTGCAGCCCCTAAGGTGGTCTCCTTCTCCTTCGATGTTGGAAATGGACCTGTGGAGTTAACAGTGCACTCAGCAACACCCCTCAATGATGACCAGTGGCATCGCTTGATGGCCGAGCGGAACATCAAAGAGGCGGTTCTCCAACTGGATCAAACTTATCGGGCATCTAGGCTTGCTCCCACACAGGGACACACGCGGCTAGAGCTGTTCAGCCAGCTCTACGTGGGTAAGACACACGCACACTCATTCCCACAGAATTCGAACAATTACCAACCATGGTGTCTAAGACTGACTCGTGTACACCCATTTGTTTGCAGTCTGAACAGTTATTATTGGCTTTGTGAAGGACAGAAACTCACAAAAACAAACCTTGTGTTGTTATTATTAACTCTAATGTGTGGAAGGCAAGTATGCTCCATGTAAACGTAATTAGATCCAACTGTTGTTAAAAAAAAAACCTTCAGAATGGACTTTATTTTCAGTCTTGAAGTCTTTAAATACAGAGAGCCACTGTGAAAACGTCTGTTTGTCTCATAACTTAATGATATGCCAGCTTTATGGGAAATCACAGTGTTTTCTTTCAAGAGGCCTCAGTCCAGCTTAGCCACAGCCACTGCTAAGGAAGTTAATCTAGGACTCAGCACACAGACGTATGACACTTAATGATACGCACATGTGGATACACACAGTTTAAAAGCAACTTACTTATAGAGGTCATTTCTTTGATTATTGCCATTGAAATGGATTACTTTAATACTTGGAGGTTCTTCCTTTATTTTTATTTCTTTGGATTAGGATTGTTTATACATCAGTTGTCAGACTGATCAAGTTATGCGTAGTATTTTTCAAAAAGTCAGGGTTTAGTCTTGATGGTTTTCTGCAGTGCCTCAAGTTCAACATAAGTTCACACTAAAGAATATCAGTCCACTTTCCTCCTTATGATTTCATTTCTCTTTTATTTTGTCTTTTGTGCTGAGCTGTCAGTGCTCTGCGGACCAAACCCCGCGGCTAAAACAGTTTTAGGGATTTGCGGATAGAACGAAAAGTGCTGAGGTGGATCACAGACTTTCCACAATCTCAAGGAAAAAGTTCTGCTCAGCGGAGATTGTTACAAATTCCAATCAGGCAGCCATAGCCTCAACGCTCTGAATCCCTGTTTGCAATATAATTCCATTGTCTCATCGCTTTTGCTGATTTGAACATCCTCACCTTATCCTGTACCAATTCATCTCTCAGAATATTTGTCATTTAATGAAATGAAAAAGAGGCGAGAAAGGTTTTGTCTTTGTGCGACCCGTGGCTATGAAACAAGGAGTATTATGGCTTCTAGATAAAAGCCCCGGCCATCACTTCATTTGCGTGTGTGAAGACTGGCCTTGTCAGGGCTCAGGTGTGTGTGTGTCTGGCACAGATCTGAGCAGTGGGAGAAGCAAGAGAAGGATTGTGTGCAACCACAGCTACAGAGGTGACAGCACCTTCCCTTATCTGGTCTGTGATCTCTGCTTCACTCCGAATGGAGGATTGCTTTAAGAAGTTACAATGTAATACACAGGAAGAGACCCAACCAGTCACAGGAGGAGGTCTAAGTTCGGCCTCTAGATAGAGATCTTTTTGTGTTTGATCAAGAGCTTTGGAAAGAGCAGAGGGAGCCCTACAGGCAACAAGATCTTTGTCACTTATTTCTACCTTGTAATGGAACGCCCCGGACCACTTCACAGTTGTGTCTCTTTTTTTCACTGTTTAAAGGTAGTGAGCCAGAAAAAAAATGAATTCATAACACAAGGTAGAAATTTGAAAAGAACCCAGCTTGGAATCCCACTGCAGTGATCTTTGTTTGAAATAAAAAGTAGCGTTAGAAGGTTTGAATATTTTGTTTGTGCTTTACGTTCCACCAAACCACACATCAAAGAGGTACAACAGGAAGCTTTATTTTGCATAAGTCTCATACTTATCTCTGTATCATCTCCTTCTCTCCCACTCAATCAATATGCTCTATGTCAAGCATTTGATTGCTTTAGTGTTTACTGCACAATGGCTCATTTGCTCTAATGGCCTTGAAAGTAAATGTTATACCATCAGCCTGCCGTCATTTACTTCCCACTGTTAACTTTTAGCTTTCCAATTCACTTCTCACACTCGCACATAACTACAAATCTTACACGTTTTATTAGTTTTATGCCACCATCTGTTCTTTTGATTTCTGCCTTGATTAAATCTCACTATCACATTTATTCTTTAATTTTGCATGTTTTTTTCTCTGTCACAGTTGGATTGTTTTGTTTTTCTTTTATATATTGCTTTTTGTTTTCTTTGCCTTTTTTTCTTCATGGATGGGCATCTTGCTTGTTTCTCCTCACTGCATGTGTGGGACTCCTGTCACAGGGAAACCAGCCTCGCTCACCTGCCAAGACAGTAGGTAACATTTAATCAGTACAACAAAAGGTATTTATAGACGTACTTTTATATACGGGCATATATGAGCGCAATATAAAATCTGTGGTCAAAGCTGGCAGTGAAATATTTGCAAAAAAAGAGGACATTTCAATTAGATCAACGTAAAATACATTTTGCTGTGATTGGGTAATTTGAACCTCATAGATACATAATAATTCAACCTGTAACACTTACGCAAAGCTGCATGTTCGTAGATAGCCACCGTTTTCACCAAATGGATATGCTGTTTTGGTAAAAGTAGGCAGGCAGATATTTGATCCTCTTTGATGCTTAGCCTACAAATAAAAGGTGGTATAGTTGAAAAATTATTATTATTGTAGAGAATAAGTACTTTTCTTGTAATTATTCAACGGTCTCTGAAGATTATTCATGTGAAATTAGCCAATTTCAAGATATTTTAGGTGGTTTTATTTCATACACTGGCCAATTTAAACACAACATTTCAATAGCATTCATATAGTGGCTTTGAGTTTGAGATTTATAACCTTTGATTTCCTCTTTTTCAGTTGTTCCTAAAGTCCTTTTCACACAGTGGTTACAACTTATTGATGCAAAAAAACACATCCTTGTGTAGACATCACTGTTCCTCCTTTAATTCCCACCAAGTTAATTAATATCAAATGGAGGAGGCTTACCACATCAGTGTGTGCTTAGATTGGCAAGCTGGTGTCACAGGATCAGCTGAGTGACAACAGATTTGTTGGTTAGAGTCACGTATTCCGGGATGCCAGCCTTCACTCACACACACACCCCCACACACACACAGACTGTTATGTCTCTGTGACAATATCCCTTTCCGACTCAGAGGCATATCAGCAGTGGGTCAACTTCAACCTCCTCATTCTGCCTCTGTACTTTCAGTGAAGACATGATACGCAGCGGCGTAACGGAGGCGCATCAGTCTCACATCGAAACAAACTGTGTGAAAAAGCCTTTAGATTTGCATGATTTGATTTGTGTGCAGAGGATCATTATCCTGTTGAAATATCCAGCTTCATTTTCAGACAGATGGCCTTGTAATGTTTTCAACTACTGTTTGATATGATGTAGAATTCATAATTGAATCAATAAAGCTGCCCAGTCTCTGAGGCTGTGACAGAACTCCAAGCCTTAATATTTTCACCATGTTTCACAGTTGTTTTGGAGTTTGTGTCTGCAATAGCTGTTCATCATCATCTGTCATTTGTGCCTGTGACCACAATGCCCAATCTAAGCCTGTATGTTCATTGGTCCAATGTTTTCTTTGGACAGCAATGGCAACAGCTGCAGGACTAGATACTGCAAGGAAATTCTAGCGTTCTTAGAGACTTTTCTTCTTATCAGATGATCTGCTCTTGGACTGAATTGGCTGGGGTGGCCAAGCCTGGATAAGCTGGCAGATGATTGAAATCTTCACCACTTGTAGAGATCATTTTCTTTCAGTGAAATGACTCGTATCAAATGATTTGAAGATCTTCCTGTAAACCCTTACAAAGACAGATGGACAATCACTTTTTTATTAATAATGACACTAACAAGCTTTTTAGATCTTGGCCTGATGGTGCTGTACAAGGGAACACTAGAGCCTAAATTTTGGAATAGGGTCTTGCATCATGAAACCCTGAATCTGTGGATTATGAATTTGATGATGAGATTAATTATTGATTACAATTCTAAAGATAACAGTTTAATTTTTATTCTCCAGTATACAACCCTTAACAATAAGAAATGCTATAAAGATGATCAAATGTTTTATTTTCAAAATGGTAATAATCTCCAGTCATTCTTAAATGATCTATATCTATATTTTAAGCGAATGCCGACTTAAGTCACTCTCAATTTTAGTCAAACTCTATTTCAGAGCATTTCTGAGCTATACAGAAGCTTTATGCACCTGTTCCTGTGTACATGCCTGCCTTGGTCTCTGCAGGCTTCGGAGCCTGCTGTCCGTTTAATCAGAGACTGATTTAGCCCAGGGTAAACAGGTGGCAGAAACCTCAAACCAATCAGTGGTACAAAATAGATTAATTAAGAGGTCTACTAAGCGTCTAATTCTGTATGGGACTGAAAAATAGAGAAAGCAGGTGAAAGCCCACCTGCATCCTGATTTATGAATAATGTTTCAGCTGGAGAGAATCAAAGAACAGTAGTAACAGTAGCAGCGATATTATTACATTTAGTGTAATTTAGTCTTCCTACTTACTCTCTGTGTAAGAACTCTGATGGGGCAGGAAAGTATGCGTGTTATTTAGAGGTTTTCTTAATTAGTGTCCCAGAATTCTTGTAAATGATGTGCCCTTCTGTGTGTGTGTGCCCCTCCATGTGTGTCTATCTATACGCCAGCCTCTGTGGTTGTGCTTGTGTACATTTGAATCTATACGTGTGGGTGTATGTTTATGAGTGTGTTTATCACTTTACTCATTTAGGTGAACATTCATCTATTTAACACCCCTATCTTGTCCAAGTTAATGGGTAGTTAGACTGTAATGGTGCAAGGCCAGAATGACGATGGAAGCGCTTTAGAAAAATGGCTATCGACACCCCAAGGCTAACCATTAATGGTTAGACTGACTCATTCAAATCAGGTACACTGTGTGTGGTGTGTTTTAAATGTGTTTGTCTGTATTAAGTGGTTTACGTGCATTCCTGCGTCTATTGGCATGTGTATTCTTGTGAGGTGTTCATTAGGAAACGGTGTTCATTAGGCTGTTGTAATTAGTGAATAAATCAGACGAGTTGAAGGTTGTTTCAAGAACGGCGACGCACTCATGCAATTAGCATGACATCAGTGACTTTCTTCAGGCATAAGGATGTTACTAAAGTGGATCGAAAACAGAGCATCTTGCATTCAGAATGACTTCTGTAACTCTGACTTCCATTTATCCTCCCGTTCTTCTTTTTATTTGTTGTCCTTTCTGTCAACGCGACACATATTTGCTCATCCCTGCACTCTCCTACTCCTTAGGTGCAGCGGGAGGACAGAGGGGGTTCCTGGGTTGTATCAGAGCCTTACGAATGAATGGCATCACCCTGGGCCTGGAGGAAAGAGCCAAAGTCACACCTGGGGTCAAACCTGGTTGCCAAGGCCACTGCACCAGTTTTGGGATGTACTGCCAGAATGGAGGGAAGTGTGTGGAGAGGTATAACGGCTATTTGTGTGACTGCACCTCCACCGCCTACGACGGCCCATTTTGCACCAAAGGTGAGAGACATAGAAAACCAATATCAATCTGATTAAAGATGACAAACACAGGACTATGAATGCCTCTTTACATACATCATGCTGCTCTTAATCTTCAAAGCTTTAATATTAAATCAAATCTGTTCGTGTGTGGATTTTATTTCATTTTTATGGTACATTTGGTCTCCCTTTTGCTCCCCTTGCAGGATTAGGCTGCAGTAAAAGCAGCATTTCCTTCCTCATTTTTGAACAATAAATCTAGTCATGAACCTTTGGCTAACACTTCATCAGAACTATTTGTGAAAGCATTTTATCATTTGCAGTCCCTTTTCAGTTCACAAAGCCGGAGTCAAATAGGACCAGGATTATGTAGTTAGGTTTCAATGAGCTTCATTGCCCGGCAAACCACTGTGATTTTTTAGCTTTGCTTTGTGATTGTCCTCACTTCCTATTCAGTTTGGAGCCGTCGGTGTTGAATGTGTTGGAGCTTGTGGTAAAAGGCATCGATTGAGAGTGATATTGTGCTTACCCACCAATTCTCCCTGACTTAAGAGTACATTCGCTGAATGCTGATATTGTGCAAAGGCAGTGCTGTGAGATCAAACTAAAATGACAAAATAAAAGTGACTTCAAGAGAAGTTGGCAGCTGTGGGTTTTTGAAGATCTTAGACAAGATATGTTAGGGTGCAACTCTGCTTCTGCACCGCATATAACTAAAACATCACTTTTGTTTCATGGGGATTCATTAGATACACTATTAAAGTTCTGCTTCCCATAACAAGTTCCTCCTGGGAGAGGAGCAGCTCGGCTGTCAGAGGCATTCTGCTAGCTCGCAGTCAGAGTTGATCTCCGACACATGAATTAATTTGTTTCCTAAAGTTGAATGGTGTTTTTCCTCCCCCCTCATGGCAGGGGGGTGACAAGATGACAGAATAGCAGTGTGTATCTTTGTGTTTGTGTTTGCCAGTGTGCGTGCATGTGCTGTGGATGAGGGTGAATGTATGTGCTGCTATGCTAGTGTAACACATGAAAAGACCTCCTTTGATTCCTGTCATAACCAATCAGGCATTTCAGGATTAAAGGAATAAAGATTAGCCTAGTGTCTCCATGAGAGTGATGAGTCTGTGTGTGTCAGAGAAACAGAAAGTCAATGAAAGGGAGAGAGCACACCCTTGTGTCTGTTTGTTCTTGTGCATGACATGTGACTTTCCCTTTCAGTATGTTTCAATTCAATTCCTCTTCTCATTCCTTTATGTTCCCTCTTTGGCTGGCATTTTATGTGTTTTTCTTTGTTTCACTCCTCTCTTTGCCATCCTCTCCTGTTTTTTCTTCTTTCCTTTTGTCCCCCTCTTATTTATTGTTTTGCCCTTTCTCCTGTAAATTTATGTGTCACTAATTACCCGTAATTGTTTTTTTACTGTTTTCTCATCTAGTTATCTTTCCTTTTTTCAGATTTCTCCCCTTCTCCCTCTTTAATCTACCATTTTTTTCACCCCGTCCTCCCAGCGAGTGAAAAATGTATGAACTCAGCCTTAATTGCATCGTGCATTTCCATTGTATCCATATTTACACACTGCTCAGGGGACTCTGCAGTGTTATTATTATACACTTTCATTCTTTAGCTTTTCTGCCCTTGCGGGTCACATGGCACTAGCGTGCACATGTACCAACATCACAAAATTGTATCACCTGTGCAGGTATGCAAGAATTCCCTTTCAAAAGCTTCTTCACACGCAGTGATAAAACACTTGAAGGGTTGGGCCTCTGATGCTTTCTTTTCTTTAAATTCCCTCTCATGCTTTCAAAAAAATTGTGTGCCACTAAAGCTATAAGCAGCTATTTGGACTCCCCCAGCAGTGCAGACACAGAGATAGGTTTCACGTAAGCCACATAGCTTTAATCTAAAGTCAGTATTCTGAAAAAGGCTAAACATAATTATGCTCAGCTTTTTAATATATGAGAACAGCAAGAGTGAGGATGCCTCCACAAGCTTTCCAACTATCAGTGGAGCCACAGCCAGCTAAACATGTTGTGTTGCATTGAAACTCTTATATAATTTTTGCAGAAGCACGCTGTTCTGTTTTAAAACTGCACATTGTATGAATCATGTCAGGTGGTTGTGACTATCCACTCATGCTGGGGGTGAAATAATCAGTCAGGACCCCAAAACAATGAATACTAAAAGCTGCTTAGAAAAACAAAAGTGAGAATTGGATGATTTGAAAGCCTTCTGTCTGATAAATGCAAGTTGATAAAATCTCTCCAGACTGCTGACTAAAGTCAGAAAATTTGTCATGTCCTTGAATGAAGGTGACATTTTGCTCGTAAAAGTATACCAGTCAGAGACCTTCCCCAGTTTTTTTTATTAATCAGTCTTCTATTAAATTTAAGTAATGTAGCATGAAGTATTTATCAGTCCGGTGGGAGACAAAGGGTGAAGTGAAGCATTATGAAAGTTGCATAAATGTGTTATTCTGTGTTCAAGAACGCTGAGGCAAACACATCGAGGCATATTTATGGCATCTTCACAATCGCACACAGCACCTAATTCTTTCTGCTTTCCCTGTAACCAGTCTCTTTTATTTCATGCACTCTGTTTTCATCTTTTTTCATCTGCTGACACACACACAGGCGTACAAATACACACATAAATAAGGAGCTTAACCGAAGTAGGTTATAGAAAAATAACGTTGCCTCTTCTCAGCATTTGATTATGAGAATCAATAACCCCCCTGGAATGGTTGAAATATGCCATTAGGTGTGTTAATGTAGTGGTAAATGGTGTATTGTTTGCCCTCCGATGCTGGAGCACTGCAATTTAACACCCACTTTACTACACCTTCAGTCATATTTATGTGAGAGTTTATTCTCCTCTGGCTATATTTTATGTTTAACTAGTTGTGTCTTTGCATGTGTGAGTTTGTGACTGGCTCTCTGTGGTTAGGTTGTAATGCAATTGCTTTCTTTCTCAAATCCCTCCCTTGTTGGCTTTCTTATGTACACGTGTGTGTGCTTATACCATAAGTGTGAATTGATGATGTTTATTTTTTCTGTCATCTCACCCAGATATTGGGGGTTTCTTTGAGGCAGGAACGCTGGTCAAATATAACTTCATGCCTGAAGCAGTTGCAGGGGCCAGTAGTGACAAAAAAGCTTTGGCACAAGAGCTGACGCCACATGAAGTGAATCTAACTGCGGAGGAAGTGGCCTTCAGTTTCAGCACATCCAGTGCTCCAGCTGTTCTCATGTATGTCAGCTCCAAGACGCAAGACTATCTGGCTGTGGTGCTGAGACAAAATGGTAAGACCTAAAAGTAGATGCAATTTGTAGTTGCTCAGTGCAGGAGTCTGTAGTAAATTGAAAAGCTGTTCAAGCAGAAAAAACTTCTATCATTTCCAAAAGTCCTCCTCAGTCATTGACACTTTGATGGAATAGAAGGAGTAAAAATCTGATTGTTTCAGCAATTGATGTTCATGATAACACATAAGTTCACTCAAGGCCCAGACGCTGTACAGGGAATTGCTTTATACCACAATGTGAGGTTTCAAACAAGCACCGCCCTGTTTCTCCTCAGGTTCACTGCAGGTGCGCTACAACCTGGGTGGTCTGAAGGAGCCCTTTGCAATAGATGTGGACCAGCGTAACCTGGCCAATGGACAGCCACATAGCATTAACATGTCCCGTCACAACAGAAGCATCACCATCCAGGTATGATCTAAACACACGCACATCTGACCACACACAACTCCACGCTTTTAGTTTGCTCGGAACAAGACTAAAGCTTCAATTTCAAGATTATACAGTCAAGGAGTGCAGGGATTGTCATCCAGCCACACACACATATAAAAACGCACACTTGCACTCTACACAACACAATCTCAAAAGTCCAGCCAATGTTAGCTTGACAGTTTGCAATACATCAGGGTGTCCTGTGCTGTCCTCTGTTGTGATGAAACATCTTGTCCTTTTGCACTGTTAATCAACCACCAGTTGACAACCCAAGAACAGAAGCAGATAATTAATTCAATCTGTGTGCTTTGGCATGAGTGGATGCTGTTGTGTGATTATGAATGCATCCATTACAGCTTGTATGCAGATATCTAAGAGTGCGTTCTTGTGTGATAAACCTCCAGAGATACTGCATGTTGGGCACGGGCATGACATGCGTTCCTGGATCTAAATGATCCATGTTTGCATGTGTGTTCTTGTGTTCTGGGGTTTTGTGAAGTTGAACTGCTTAATGCAGGTCAGTACAACAGAGCCTTAGTCTGTAACTGTTTAGAATGGAGTAAAAAACAGTTCATCTGAATTGTGTGTGTTCCAGGTTAAGATGTTTAAATTCAACTGCAAGCCACAGTGATATATTTTTTTTAATATTTCAAAAAACGATGAGTCAAACAGAACTTGACACTGAATTTGAAATTGGGATGTTATGTTTGCACAATTTTGTTTTATAAATGTTACGTTTGTATAATTAACTTTTATTTCTCAGGCATTTCATATAGTGCACATTTTTACATTTCTATTGTTCTCTTATGGGGGGGGGGGGGGGATCGCATGCCCCCAAGTGGCCAGAAGGTGGTATTGCACCATCTTGGAATTAATCGGACTCACCTTCTCATTGCTAAACAGTTTAGAGCATCAGTGTGAAACTTTGAACTTTAAACACGTGGTAACTTATATAGCAACAATTCGCTGACATTTATTTATTTGATTGAATCTCTCAGTAAGTGTCAATGAGGCTTCACATCTGCTCTACCATTGTATCCTTGGTATGAATGTGATTTTGATAAGAAACAGATCTTCAGTTGAAAAAGCTTTTCGGATGAGATCCAAGAAGAAGTCCAGTTGCCCTTTATATAAGCTCTTATGATTACCATGACCTGGATGACTGTGAATCTTCATCAACATCATGAAGGACAGCATTGCTGATGTCATCAATAGTTTTAATTTAATTACTTAATTTAGTTTTAATTACTTAAATGTTGGGCCAAATCTACCAGAAAAAATTCCTGAGTCACTTCCATCTTTAGACTGTCACAAAAATCTGATAGAAAGACATCCTAACTCAATGTGTCTTTCAGTGTAGATAAGTGCAGGTACTAAACATCCACTGATTGTAATGATATCGACATGAAAATTGTTAAGAAGGTCATAGAAGCGGACTTACAACCACTAAAATACTTCTCATCATTTCAGACTGTTAAAGTTCCAAACAAAATGAAAATAGCTAAAGTTAAACCGTTTAAAAACTGGGGATAGACACAACTTCAAAAATTATAGGCCTGTTTCTATACCTCTGTAATTCTCCAAAATCCTAGAAAAACTGTACAATAATCGATAAGACACATTTTTAGATAAAAACTTTCACAGTTATGCAGACGATACACATCTCTGTCACCTGACGACTGCAGCCCAGCAGACATACTGTGTCAGTGTCTGGAGGAAGTAAACACCTGGATGAGAGATAATTTTCGACAATTAAATGAAGACAAAACTGAGATCATTCTGTTTGGTAGCAAAGAGAAGAGGGTCAGCGTTGGTAAATATCTTGAGACTCTGGACCTTACAATCACTGACCAAGTTCGTAACCTCGGAGTGTTGATAGACTCAGATCTGACTTTCAGCAGCCACATCAAAGCTGTCACCAAGGCAGCTTTTTACCATCTCAGAAACATCAACAGAATTAAAGGTTTCCTCTCCCAAAAAGACCAGGAGAAACTCATCCATGCATTCATCTCCAGTAGACTCGATTACTGTAATGCTCTTTTAACTGGACTTCCCAAAAAGAGCATTAAACATCTGCAGCTCATCCAGAACGCTGCTGCTAGAGTTTTAACCCGGACTAAGAGATCTGAACACATCACACCAGTTTTAAAATCTTTACACTGGCTTCCAGTCAGTCACAGAATAGATTTTAAAAGCCTGCTGATGGTTTACAAATCCCAGAACGGTTTAGGCCCAAAATACATCTGTGATATGTTCAGAGAATATAAACCCAGCAGAGCTCTTAGATCCAAGGACTCAGGCCAGCTGGTCCAGTCCAGAGTCCAGACTAAACATGGAGAAGCAGCATTTAGCTGTTATGCTGCAAACAAGTGGAACAAACTGCCAGTGGAGATTAAACTTTCACCAAATGTTGACATTTTTAAATCCAGGTTAAAAACATTTCTTTTCTCATGTGTCTATGCATGAAATATCTTTTAACTTATCTAGACTGTTGCCTGATTTTAAATTCATTTAAATGATTTTATTTGTTTCTCTTTATATTATTTTATGTATTTTTAATGCTTCTTGCACTCCCTGCTGCAATGCTTTTATTTTATGTAAAGCACTTTGAACTGTTTGTACATGAAATGTGCTATACAAATAAATTTGATTTGCTTTGATTTGATTTGATTTAAAAAACGTAAATTACTCTTCGACAATCGATGTAGGCATTAACTGACTAGATTACAGACGCTATAAAGCAGAAACAGTATGCAGTTGTAGAGTTCCTAGTTCTTAAAAAGGTATTTGATGCAATCAAACCTGACACGTTGATCAATAAACTGGAACAATATGGGATCAAGGGGATTGTATTGCACTGGGTGAAAAATAGTTTGTTCATTATTTACATGAATTATATTTGTGAGGTATCTGATTTATTAGAATTAGTGTTATTTGTAGATGACACAAATATTTTTTGTTCTGGCGGAATCACTTCAAAAACGTGCCAAATGAAAAAACTCATTACGTAAAATCCACTCCACATTCTCTGCTGTCCGGGGGTTTCACCATATTTGAATTACAGTGCAGATGTTTGGGGCAATACTTATCATACATGTAGATTATACAAATCCACTATTCTTAAACCCAAAAATACTCAAATGAACCGATCAGTGCATATGTGCACATGTATGTTTATGGGTATATGTATGTATATCTGTTAATGCGTATATTCAGTGTTTTTCTGGGGCCACAAAACCAAGTGTATGTAGCAAATTGTAGAGAAGGATTTATGATATAACAGGAAGTAGAAATGATGATTATGAGTTTCTTAAATTTTGGAAAAAGGAATGGGATTCATAACATGTTCAATAGAAATAAAAACGAATAAATCAAATCAACCTGACTTATCTAGGAAAGGGTCACCTCGACAGCCCACCAATTCATCTTCTTCGTTGAAAAATCTGACATTTCCAGGAAGTTGTAAACAGATGTTCATTCAGTTTTGTCAGCCTGCAATGCGAAAGATTCCTTGTTAAAACTGAGATGTTTGAAAAATGTTTAAATTAATACATTAACTATGATCTATAAATTAAACTATCAAATATAAACACAGATTTTAGATACATGGGCCAACTAAAATGAAAGGGTAGATTTTTTGACTTCGCATTGATAGGATAATGTCTTTTAATAGAGCTTGATCTCTCTAAACTAGGGCTGGGCGAGTTAACTCATTATTATTGCATTAACTCGTTAATTATTTAACACAGATAAATGTTTTATTGTGCATTAATGCAGTTTTTTTGGGGGGGTTTTGGGGGCTTTTGTGCCTTTTAATGGATAGGAAAGTTCAGAGAGACAGGAAGCAGGGGGCGGAGAGAGGGGGAACGACACGCAACACAGGGCTGTCCGATACGGGACTCGAACCGAGGCCAGCAGCAGCGAGGACTATAGCCTCTTGTACATGGGGTGCCTGCTCAACCCACTATGCCACGGACCACCCCAGTTTTAATATATTATTGTAAAAGTCTGTTGCTCACAGGCTTTTATTTTGTAAAAGTCTGTCGCTGTCTGCTGTGGAACCGGAAAAGAAAGTAATCGGCGGATCCACCAAACATGGAGAAGGGTACGGAACTTTTACTCGGCCATTTTCATTTTAAAGTTCTTCCAGACGGCGGAGTCGACAGAACCAAATTCATCTGTAAACACCGCCAAGTGTAATTGTCTTATTTTAGACTGGAACTACTACGCTGATATCACTTAAAGGCAAAACCCACAATTGATACCAGCAAGTGCAAGTCATTCAACGAAACAGACATTGGAGCGAAGCTTAAACTACATAAAAATGCTGATGTTAAAAGTGTGTTTGCACAACAAATGATATGGCACTTTCATTCATATGGCAGTACATTTAAAATAAAACTAAATGCTGAAAGCTAAACACTACTTTTGAATTCATTTTGGATTTTGCGTACAAATGCGATTAATCGTGATTAATCACGGAAATCATGTGATTAAAGGCGGGGTAGGAGATCTTTTTCTGGAACATTTTTTTACATATTGCTTGAAATACTCTTCACACCCCCATTGCAACCAATTAATTAAAAGTTTTGACACAAATACGAAATTTTTTAGTGGCCTCTAGAACGTACAATCTAGGAAAAACAGGAAAAACGGTCCGTTCACAATGATTGGATACTGATGTGTCTATCAAACTGCAATCTGCTCCTCCCTCCCCTTCCTTCCCCCTGTGCGCGTACCCTGCTCCGTGAACGAATTACTCGTCCAGAAGCTTGGCAGGAAGCTAAACTAGAGCCAGCTTGGCTAGCACCTAGCATTATTAAACGTATAGTTAGCATATACTAAATACTAAATACTAAATACGGCAACGATCGATGCTTGCTGTCAGAACAGCGCTCGTGCCCCTTCGTGCTCGTGCGCGTTCATGTACTCTAGAGGCGTGCCTTCGGGGGAAAAGTGAAGAAAAGGGTTGGGACTTTTTACCTGTGTATTTTCAAAATGCAGCTTCGCTGGACTCAAAATCCAGGATCTCCTACCCTACCTTTAATTAGATTAAACATTTTAATCGTTGCCCAGCCCTACTCTAAACATGACTTCAGCGGTTTCATTGGTCAAGATATCAGCTTCTTTTGTCCCTATTCGAGGTTCAAGTGAATTTCTTCTGCTGCTGCTTTCCTCTGTGAAATGAAATGCAGGCTAGAATGAATCACCTCACTCTCGCAGACATGTAATTCTTGCATCTCCTCTCCTGCACAGTGAATATTTAGATCCCTCTGTTTCTCACTGCATGCTGAGATTTGCCCAGCAGTGACCCCATCCGTCCTGAAATCCCATTATCTGCTCTCACATGCTGCAGTGAATAATGCAGACAGCAAGAAAATTAAAGTGAAACAATCAATGGAAATCATACCTGTTTTCTGAGCCAAGGACATCCATCAGCCGCTAATCACTCCCCAGAGAGAACTTCAGGATTACACAACCCTCTTTATTGGCACAATCTTGCACACACACATGTATGCACACGCTGTACCTTTCTCGAGTTGATAGCAGCTTAGCTGTGTCCAGATCAGCACTGATGTTCGTTCCTGAGGCATTTATTATCAAATGTACATTCACAGTTTAGGACTTCAACACTTGTAAAAGAGAGGAGGTTAAGAATTAAAATGAGCACTACTGCGCATGATGTGATCGTTTGGTTTTAAAGAATTAACAAGGATGCCGTGGAAGAGAGATACACAATTAAAAAGAGATTGAGTTTACAGTTAGGGCAGGAAAAGTGCAGCCAGAGGGTGTGCCAACAAAGATTACTTTGATGAAAGTTTTCCATGTTTCCTTATTGCCTTTGGGCCCTTTCCGAGATACAAACACATGCATAATATCCACATGTAACCAAACACCAACAGGCATTTAAAGACCTTTTGTATAACACCAAGTCTGCTTTCTTTGTTTGGAGTTTGCACCCATAGTCATCTACACGATTTATAACAGCCATACATACCATCCAGCCTACTTTATTCACCAATAATTAGTTGATATAAGTTTGGTTTTTCGAACATTACAAAAGTTTTCTTAGATTTAGTTTGATTGTTGTCTGGAAACATATCAGTTTTGAGGATTTACCAACAGCTCTCTGGTTTTCTCCTCATGACTTTTTGCTCGCAATTTTCCCTCTAACCTCTCGCATACACAGGTTGTGTCCCTGTTGGCTAATTAGTATTTGAGTGACAACTCGGTGCCCAGAACATTGTTTAGTGCAGCTTTTGTTGCCAACCTAGTGACTTTATCTGACTTTTCTGACCTTTTTTGGCGACTTGTTTAACAACTAGTGACACATCTGGAGACTTTTATGGAACAGCTTTAGATACACTCTGTACCTGAGGTTTGCCACCTCTGCAGTGAAAGCACGAGGTCTTGTTCTCATGACGCAGGCAAACCTCTCTCTCTCGGTGAATGTCATAGAGGAATATTGAGTCAACCGCAAGGCAGCAGATTTAGACAAGAACGAGCTGTGCATGTGCAACCACTGTTGTCATGGGCCTGTTGCTTGTCTGTGTTTGAGCAGTCAATCAAAAACTCAGTGACCAATGGCGTTGCCCCCTATAAGAGTTACCAAAACAAGTAAACAAACCAGGGGAAAAAAAGCCTGGCAATACAAGAGCTGGCAGCTCAACCTCAAAACCTCAATAAATAATAGGACCAAAGTTTTTTGATGGGTGAGAAGGGAGCGGGAAGGACTGCAGACAAAAGGACAAGTTATCAAAAAAGTAATACTTCAGATGAAGCAACTTGTGTTTTGTGTTTTACGTTTGAGATTTTTTTCATGCCGCAGTGATTTTTATTCTCTCTCAAATGATTTTTTTTCCGATATATAATTTCAAGAAGTTCTATTGTACTGACACAGTCATATACCATAACTGCACGCCTCTGGGGAAATACTGTATTGCAATGTACAGGTAAAGCTGACAAACATGTCTTCATCAGGCTGACCTTCTATGTAAAAGCTCAAGATCTGAAACTGAAGGAAACTATTTAAAAAATATATAGTTTTATTTCTGCTGTTATGTATAACTGCATATGGTTATGGTTGATATAATGACAAAACAGAATGTACAATAAAGTGATTTTAAGTTCATTGATAGGTAGTCAGACTTGCGTTGTTGTGTTTATGTGAGCTTTATCACTTCAGAACATCCGTATATGTTTGCTATTTATATCACCACTATTGAGCTTCAGTCTTTCCCCAAATTGTATGAAATCCATTGAATGTAAAGTGTTCAGAACTCTACATAAATGCAGTGATATTAATACAGTGTGTTTAAACAAAATTCTAATGAGTTAAAAGTCAAGACAAGTCTTCAGGTTGATAATGATTCATTGCTTTATGCATAAAAGCTTGAAATAGTGGCAATGTTATTGTGTGTCTGCCATCAGCATTTGCAATATGACAATTGTTGCAAAATCTTTCCTCTGAGATAAAATAAGTGAGAGGCTGAGACGTGACTCAGTGTGGACCAGAGATGCTGGAGGGTCTGCAAGAGGATCTAATTCAATTTCCTTAGGAAAAGAAGCTGTGCGTTGTCTATGTCAGTGTGCAGAGGTCTCACTTCTCTGTAATCAGGAAGGCAAATCTTTAAGACGTTTAGACAGGAGATTGTTTGGTCGAGTGATACAGACAGAGAACAAATAGGAGGACAAGTAAGCCTGTGGTGGTTTGAATCTGAGAGCAAGTGACACCAGAGAGAGAAATATGGAACAAAAGAAAAAGATTAAGGTAGGAGATGAAGGGAGTTACAGTTGAAAGAACAACATGAAGTCTCCTGATGAAAAAAAGTTGGGCCACAAAACCACTTTGATGCACGTAACCTTTCAAACCCTTTGATAATCTCCAGGCTTTCTTCAAGGCTCCCAAGCAAGTGAGTTTGAATATCTGCTGAACTGTACATACATGCATGCCAAGTGCAGCGAATGAAGCAAGTGTGTGGTTAGGTTAGGTTAGCTCGCTATCATAGAGACATTAAAAGGGGAGATTAAAATGAGTTCCCATCTCATCATCTCTGGGATAAAAGTGAGGTCTTCCCTCAGGCAACAGGCGCCTCATCTGTGTTCGCTCCACGCCTCGTCACCAGTTATGGTTGTGGTTGGTTCAGTGGTGTGGGGTGTTTTTACTTATAATGATTGATTATAATGAAATAAGCATTTCTTAGCACTTATTTGTCCAGAGTAAAGTCTGTGATGATAGTTTTTTATTTTTTATTTGTCAGTGATATGTAGGAAGACAGACATGCCAAGAAGGTAGAACAATCTCATTCCTATTGAAATTCCTTTGAATGTATACAGCACGCGGGCTAATTTATATTCTTTTTAAGTACATTGTTGGGGAAATAGATTTCACTCATTGTTCATTTTCTCATTGTCTAAACCCTAATTACTTTGTTTATGCTAGCTTTATGTAGCCGAAGTGGCATTAAGGGAGAAATGTGTGTTGCCACATAAGGCAGAGGATCCTAATGATAGTGGTTGTTGACAGAGTTCAGTAAGATAAGGCTCTTCTTGACTGTCTTCCTCTGTGGACCTTAATGGGAGGTTTTAAGATCCAAACTGCCGTCCCTGGTTGTGCAGCCAATTTATTTTCTCAGGACAAAGTAAATAAGCTGAGCGCAATTTAATTGTGCCCCGTTATCCCACCATCCAGTCACAGTGGAAAGCAAAACCCACACAATGCTCCACTGAGACCTGGCTTTTGGAAGGAATCGAATTAGGATATGCTGTGTGTGTGTAAGAGAGGGGAAAAACTCTGGAGGGGTTGTGAGTACAGAGTTTTCTGAATGGGAGGACTGCACTGATTCCATCACGTAAAACTGTCAGGCCCAGAGAATGGAGAAAGCAGGAGCAGGAGATGTTTTATCCACAAGCTTTTAATGAAGGAGCAGGAGTTCACAAAGCTCTCCAAGAGAGAACAAAGCAGGCTATAGAAGTTATCTATTAATATATATACTTGTCCCAAAGTGAGAGAAGTATATCTATGAAAAAATGATCAAAATAAGAATCACTCCACTATAAGGAGGAAAAACAAAAAGGATTATCAAAATTTAGTTTGAACTTAAAGTCACTCCTACTATGGAGGAAAACAAAAAACCTCTCCTGAAAAAATAGGAGGCACTACACTATGAAATATTTATCAAACAAAAAAATCACTCCACTTGGAGGAAAAAACAAGAAAGCTATGAAACTTAAACTTGGCTTTAGCAAGACTATATTGTAAAAGTTAATCAGAACAAAAAACTCTCTTATCGAGGAAACGACCAAAATGGTTACTTAGAACTTGGACTGTGGCTTTGGAAAGGCAAGAGTGAAGCACGTTTGAACCAACAAATACGACACATTGGCACAAGACAAGGGGAGACGCAGACTCTTATACACACAGGGTTAACAGGGAACAGGTGGGATCATTCATGCGACAATCAGACTGGGACACGAGAGGAAAGGCCTGAAACGAGAGGAGAGTTAATCTTTCAAAATAAAACAGGAAGTGACAAAACATGATATGGAGACGAGACAAAAAACCCACTTGACCTCAAACAAGACAAAAACAAGAACTCCGACACACACACACACACACACACACATAGATCTCAACCCTTTTGTGATGATCCAGTTCAACTACCAGCTGGCAAAGGGACGACTTTTTAGCACATTAACAGCACAAATTTCCAGTAACAAAAACAACAAAAGCATTGTTTTTAACCCGTTGCGCACCCCCACCGCCCCCCAGTTCTCCTCTGGGCAAAGAGAAGCAAAGAATGATGATCGTTTTTTTCTGGATTACCGAAACTAATTTGTGGTGTTGAAATTATTCTCGTCAGTTGCACCGGCTGCAGCCTTCACGCTAATTAGAAACTTCATTGGAACAGCAATAACAAGTTAATTATGTTGGAGGGATATTAAAGTCGTGTATTCCCTCCCTCTATCACCTCTCTGCTCTCGCATCTCCTCTGATAGTCCACTTTGTAAGCAGGCAGCTTGTTCCCTCCCTGTTTAAAGCTCTCAGAAAAAAGCTTTTAACCCACAACAATCTTTAGAAATCCTGTTGTTCATCATTTTCGATCATATGCTTGTTTTCAAGATCATTTCAGAAAATCCTGTTGAATGTCTCTTTCAACCATGACAACCTCAACTTAACAAAAAGAAAGAAAGAAAAGCTTTCTTTAAAAGAGGTTTTCTTGAATCGCTTAGTCACTTCTTAATCACATTATTCACTTCTATGAGTAGCCATAGTTTTAAAGAGACTTTTTCATTCTTACCTTCGATTGATTGAAGTGGTCTGATGCCAAAGGACATTTTTTGCACATGCTAGAGACGTGCTTTGATACAACTGCTGTGTTTAGCAACCAAGTAATGACAACAATTATTTTATCCAGTGTGTATTTTATGATAAAAACATTTCTATCCTGGTAGAAATGGTCCCTGTGATCCCATCATTGATTGTTCAGTGTGTATGAAAATGAACAACATTTATATAGCACCTTTATACCTTCTTTAAGTTGTACGAAGCACTTTGCATTGTGTTTCTCATTCACACCATCGCTCGTGCAGCACTGTTTTCTCTGCATACTGTGCACATAGCAATTTGAATATAGGGGGCTTCAGGGTCATGTTCAAGACATTTCAACAAGCAGAGGGGCTGAGTGTGGAACCACCAAACTTCAAACTGAAAAATACTCGCTCCACAAACTGAGCCCCCAATGTTGATGTCAATCATGTTGATGCCATCACAGTCATAAGATCTCAGGCCAGTTGAATACCTCCACAACATCTCCTCTACTGTTATGACAACACCGAATGTTCTTTTGAAGCATTATGTTCCTCCAGTAGATCTCCAGAGATTGAGACATCGATGCCAATGCACAGAGGCTGTTCTGGCAGCATGCAGTGGCTGTGCACCTAACTCCCTTTATGTTGATTCTTTCTATAATTAGTCACATGTTTGTACATGAGTGCCCAAAATCATTCAAGTTTCTCTCACATGCCAAATAATGACATTTTCCTCCCATCCATCCATTACTTACTGTGTACAAGCTTTTTTTCTGCGGAGGGTTGCAAGGGCTGGAGCTTCAGGAGGCACCTTAAAGAGAGACATTCACCAAACTCTCTCCTACAATCGCCAATTGACCTACGTATGTCTCAGCACAGGGGAAATATGCAACTCCATGCAGAAAGGCTGCAGACAGTTTTCAACCAAGAAAATGAAACTACTTGCAATGGCTATGTTGACATTCCATGACTTAAAGTCCCTTTTTCCTCTTTAAGAAAAGTGTTTATAATTGATCAAGACATGTGGGGTGGAGGGCCACTTGTTTTTTCCTTGCTTTCCATTTCCAAGTGTATGAGAAGTACTTTACTAAGCTATGACAAGGTTGTCTGGTCTCTAGTAAACACAGGAGGGCGCCATTGAGCTGTAGTTTTGTGCTGGTTCTGTGCTGCTCATTGCCTGACAAGAATGAATGACCATCTTTTGATCATCTGCTTGTGTACTCTGCTTAATGTGCTGATGCAGGTCTTTGCCTGGGTCTTTTTTAAAATGCTGTGCTCAGTAGTTTTAAGCTCAGTAGACTATCTTTAAAATCTCACCATCACTCTCTGTGTCCTTGTTTAATTTCAGTTGGATCATTACCCTCCAGTCAGCTACAGCCTCCCAGATGCTTCAGACACACAGTTCAACCTGATCAAGACACTCTTCTTGGGCAAAGTCTTTGGTGAGTCTGTCACCGTGTTCTGTTTTTTTTTTTTTTTTCGTTCCTTTTTTCGTTCAGTACTATTTCTTTATTTCACTGCTAAGTTAAAAGCTTGTAGGGTAAACATGCCGTCTTAAATTTGTTTCTTCAACTCCTCCCAAATATATAAATCAACACTGTTAAGCATTTTTTTTTTTTAATCTTCTAAAAAAACAGAACAAAGGTAGTATTTTAGGTTTTAAGTATTAAAGCTGAGAAAAAATAGAAATACACACAAATACATTTGCAATTCTTTACTTAATATTTTGTCCGCTGGAGAGGGCCAGAAGACTTAGGAAATATTTTAGTGCAGTTCAGATACATTTCGCTGATATAATTATCAAACAAGTAGATAGATACTATTATGTGTTATTGTTTGAATTTCCCTAATGTTTACTGCAATCATGCTGGACTCTTGATCCTCGATGACTATCAGAATGTGTGTGTAGATTCCGTCCAGGACGTGCTCGTCCACAGGGATTAGGATAGCCATCAGAGCAAAAGAGAGGCAGGTTTTTCCTTTGATCTGCCAGCATTGGCCGACCAACCCAAAACACATTCAGCTGACAAAAAGACTTGGCTGTCACCTCAGTAAAATAATACATTTTTTGCTCTGTTTGTCAGCAAGATCACACAAAAACTATGCAGCTGAATTTTGTGAAAAGTGGTAGTGTTTGACCGTCCTAAAGGAAGGACCATTTTCATTTTTGTTGTGGATCAGAACCTGTTTAGATTCTCTCAGTGTTAACTGCGACTAAATGAACCTTGTATGTTGGCTTTCTTTAATAACTAGTGGTTCCTTCCTCCATTCCCTTCCATTTTCCTGTCCCTTTTGCCCTTTACCTCAAGTGGCGTGTAAGTGAGGAGGAAGTAATGGCTGAGAACTATCGACTGCTACTCACTCCACAGGAGCCGCAGGGAATACGCATTGCACGTGCACACACAAGCACATGCACAGGAAAATGCAATCATCCATATTCACCTGACCAACACAGCACACATGCTTTAAAAACAGACCAAATTTCCCAGATTAGTATGTCTTTTTTATCTCTGTAAATGCAGGCTTAAACATTATTACACTTTATATACCAACGTGGTAAACGTACTCTTTGATAAAGAATTCATTAAAATACATAAACAAAAAAGAAATAATGACGAAACTGAGGAAGAGGAAATGGAAGATAGAAATGTGTTGATGAGAAAGATGGAGACGGAGGAAGAAAGCAGGGAGAACAAATGCTGGCATTTACAATTCTCATCAGAGCTGTTCAGTTTCTGTGTTTGAGCCACAAAGACAAGAGAGGCTGTCAGAGAGCTGGGCTATCAGATTCTCTATTTCTGGGAGAAAGAGACCCTGTGTTTGGTTCCGTACACACACACACACACACACACACACACACTGATCACAGTGACATCTCCTCTGTCTCTTCACAGTCTGATTGTGGGATGGGATTAGTTGGCTTAAATAACAATGGAACTTATTAGATAAAAAGAGAGAAAGATGAGTTCACAGATAGTCAAACGCTCATCGCTGATATACAGTAAAGCTTTCTCAAATCCTCCACCAGTAGTACTTATACGTCTACATCTGCTGGCAAACTAAAGATGTGAGCTCTCAGCTTAAACAATATGTTTTGACTCTTGATCAAATAACCACTTAGTTTTCTTTTCAACTCTCTATCTTAATAAAATGTTTCCATTATTTCTACATTTTCCTACATTGATCCACATTGTTGATGTTGGGTTTTTTTCACATTGGATTCTGTGTTCAAAAGCAGAATTACAGCTGTACCTCAAGAGGTGGAGCGAATGCGATGCAGTTATTTTTGACTGTGCATTTTCATTAGAATAAATAGTCCACAGAAATTAAATTAAATTAAATCTTAGATTGTCTAAGTATGCATCTAATCAGGGACACGATGCTTTTAGTAGACGTCAGGGTTTAACAATCTCTGTCTGTCCTCTGGATCATGGATCTGTGGATCTTCCAGTGTTCCACGTCAGATCCAGAGTGCTGGTATTTGCATTGTTTGCTGATAAGGGTTATCGTGCTGAAGTTTGATTATGAAAAGCAGGGATGATTCAGAGTATGCTAATATTTGTAGTCAGATGCTTCGTGTTCAGTACGCCATGTATGTTTGTGTCTATGTGAGGGGAACTTTATCCTTACTTTTGGGCCTGACAAAGGTATATTTATGCTTGCACTGCGAAGATGTCAGTATGTTGGTGTATTCCCTTGCTCACATTGGTGATGATGTGTTCTTGTATTATTGATGATGTGGAGACTTAAATCCCATTGTGAGACTGCACTTAGTTTTGCAGGCAAAATGCAAGTCTCCACAACATGAATGATTGATTTTTTTTTGTTTGTTTTTTCGACAAAGACTTGGCATAAAGTTTGTTGGAAGTGGTTAGCAAGTGTATATAAGTCAACATAATGTCATTTAAAGTGATGTTGATTTCACAGTTGGTCTGTGTTTGTGTGTGAGTGTGATAGATATGTTGGCTGACGTAGTGTGTAAGGTCCGAGATCTTTGCACCCGGTGGAATAGATGGAGTTGAGTCATAAATCAGCCGTAGCTGTAGACACGCTCCCATCCCTGCACTCTGTGCCACAAATCTGCCGAGTTTGTGTGTGTGTGGGTGTCAGTGTGTGTGTGTGTGTGTGTGTGTGTGTGTGTGTGTGTGTGTGTGTGTGTGTGTGTGTGTGTGGAATAGATGAAGAGCCAGAGGCAGAGACAGAATGATAGTAATGATAGCACTGTGGAAGTACTATTAGAGAGACATGATTGTAGCCTTGAGGGTTGGTTGTAAATGACATGTACATCAGTACCACACTGGAATTCAGATTTGTCTTCTACTTCTTTTATTATCCATTGCCTCTCCTCCTCTGTTAACTTTGTCCACGCACATTTAACGCATCGCTTCCTGTGGGTGCTGCCAATTATTTTACACAGGCTTTAAGTAAATCTGCCATTTCAAGGTGTGAAGGTTTGATTCTGAGGAACTCTGAGGAGAAGTAATTGCAGTCTCACATCTTTTCACAAGTTTGAGTGTTTCACATCCTTTTATCTTTATACTTGTTCTTGCTTTTGAACTGTAAAACACTTTGAGTGGCATCGGTGTTGGAAAAGTGCCACACAAATAAAGTTGAGGGGAAGTTAATTGGGCTCTCTTTTTTTTTTCAAAAACTTTGCGCCTTCAGATATATCAGGAAGCCATTTTTATTTGGACAAACCAACAATTTTTCCCCTGGAGTACTCTTTACGTTCAATTCAGTTCAGTTTTGTTGATATAGAGCCAAATCACAACAAATGTCACCTCAAGGCACTTCAAAGATACAAGCCAATTACAATTAAATTCATTGTAATACAATCACACTACAAACAAATCAAATTCATTCAATTCCAAATTAATCCAATTCATACAAAGCCAATTAAAAAAACACAGCTTGAATAAAAATATACATATTAAGGGAATAAAAAAAGTTTTTAGCGGCATTCTTATGAGCATCTATCATGATATCATAAACACTTTATAACTCCCCAGTGTGTATGTATCAGTGTCTCCGTTTCCCCTAATCGATTTGCCATTACACCGTCCTTCAGATCACATCAGTTTTGTAATTTTGTCATAGAATAGTATAATAGAAGAGTATATATTTTCCTTTCATTTTAAACTTTAAGGATTGAGACTTTTTTTATGTTCAGATTATCTGTACCGATGGAGCAAACTGTTGTTTTCATGGTCAAGGTTGTGAATAAAGGTCTCTGATATAAGATGATGATGCATTGTGGTGTGGTTAGGATTGTTGCCTGACGGCAAAAAGAATCCTGGTTTGGATCTTGGCTATGGTGTTTGTGTGTAGACTTTGCGTATTCTCCCCGTGGGTGGGTTCTCTCTGGTACTCCGACTTCCTCCCACAGTCGAAAAACATGTTAGTTGGTGGTCCTGAATTGGCCCTAGGATTGAGTGTCAGCTTTCATGGTTATTCATTGGTCTACTTTGCCTCTGTGATGGACTGGTAACCAGGGTCTGAGCCTCAACAAAGAAACTCTGAAGAGGATCAAGCAGTCATGGCCAAACTGATGGATGATATGTGGTACAGTGCTTTAAAACACCCTAATCTCACACCGTATTATATTATAATAGCTATCGTGATAGATTATGCAAAATTCTCCACATTTTCTGGATAATGGCAGGATCATTTGACCTCCGTCTAAGGAATGATGTTCATGAACTGGTCTGGTTTTTCAATATGTTCTATCACAGGTTTAATTTTTAAAGGGTTTACCCCTTAAACTCTCTGGACCAAACCTGTAGAAGAAACAGCATTTAGGTTGTAGTAAATATGAGGGATGGTCGCCAACCAGGTGTGGAGATGAGTGATGAAGAACTCTGCTGACACGGACTTAGTCGAACATAGAAATCTTTATTTCTGTCATCAGGTCCGTCTCGAATTTACAGGAAAGATGCATCAAACCCGGAGAGAGTGTGTCTCAATTAGCAGATGAAAGACCCTCTGCCTTTTCAGGGGGGGAACCCTCCTTTTATGGGAGAATCTCAAGGACTTGTCTCCTCCAGGCATCGAGCCACTAGACAATGCACATGTACTGCTTAACTTTGGAATATCCGAATTTCCTTATTTGGCCATATGTTATCTCTAGTTGAAACCTCTGCAATCCGTGACCGGTACGGGGACGCGCCCAGCGGATATGTACTCAGTGAACCCACAAGAAGACCCTTCTCCATTTTCTCCATTTATCAGGCACCTCAAGGTCTCCTGAATAAGGAAGTTCTCCTTCTGCCCAAGTGGCGTCTGATCATTCAGGCAGACACGGCCAATGATCATGTTGAAAATATATGCGAGCGGTCGTGTCATTGATGGATTGTGTATTGGTCTCTATCTCATGTCACACAAAGGTTCGTGATTGAAAGAGCTGTGCTTAATTCTGCCATCCAAAGACTTGACATCTACTCTGATGCAGAAATGCTCATAGGAGTTGAAATTCCTTCCTGCTGCTAGTATGCATGGTACTTAATAGGTGATTATGAGTCGTATTGAAGGGTATGAACCAACTATCTACATGGCCATTTCAGTTGGTATGTGGAAGTACTTCTACCATCGAAGTTCCAACCTGAGCCACTGCCACCCCTACTGAAACCCTAAAAACTTGAACATCTATCAAAAGCGGTGTATGATCTTGGATCATTCTAGCATTAGTGTGAGTATGTGTGTGCTTTAACTAAATAATGAGATCCTTCCCCAAGTGGAGGAGTTCAAGTATCTCGGGGTCTTGTTCACGAGTGAGGGACGAATGGAACAGGAGATTGACAGGCGGATCGGTGCGGCGTCTGCAGTGATGCGGGCTCTGCACCGGCGCATCGTGGTGAAGAAGGAGCTGAGCCAGAAGGCGAAGCTCCTGATTTACCGGTCAATCTATGTTCCTACCCTCACCTATGGTCATGAGCTGTGGGTAGTGACCGAAAGAACGACATTGCGAATACAAGCGGCCGAAATGAGTTTCCTCCGCAGGGTGTCTGGGCTCTCCCTTAGAGATAGGGTGAGAAGCTCGGTCATCCGGGAGGGGCTCGGAGTAGAACCGCTGCTCCTCCGCATCGAGAGGAGTCAGATGAGGTGGCTCGGGCATCTGGTGAGACTGCCTCCTGGACGCCTCCCTGGTGAGGTGTTCCGGGCCCGTCCCACTGGGAAGAGGCCCCGGGGAAGACCCAGGAAACGTTGGAGAGACTATGTTTCTCGGCTGGCCTGGGAACGCCTCGGGGTCCCCCCAGAAGAGCTGGAGGAAGTGGCCGGGGACAGGGACGTCTGGGTCTCTTTGCTCAAGCTGCTGCCCCCGCGACCCGATCCCCGGACCAGCGGAAGATAATGGATGGATGGATGGATGGATGAGAGGCATTTTGATGAATTTGTTGACATATCCTCCAATATGCAGAGGAAGGAGTTTAGGATCCAGCAACCAATACATAGAGGAGCTGAGTGTTTTGGTTCTTTTAGAACAAATCGATAATGCCTCAGACCATTTTCTAAAGCATGTCATTATCAAGTTTGATCAATTTCCTCCCTTCGAGGGAACCTGTCAAGGTTTGTATTTTGTGTTGTGACCTTTGCATTCACACCCATAACACATCCTGACTCTGATTAAAACACTGATTAACCCTGATGTTAGATCAGGTTGATATCACAAATGAGTTTTTTTCTCTTATCTGTCTCCAAACATTGTATCTCTGATTGGCAATTTTATCACCTCTGTAATCTCAGTGTTCCTTTTAAACCGAGATGGTCGTTTGTGTTTCTGTTTTTGTGTGTGTGTGTGTGTGTGTGTGTGTGTGTGTGTAAGTTAGCACAAATGTCTGTGTGTGAAAGAATGACATCATACTATCCTCTGTGGCTCTCACCCTTGGTTGGACTTCAGACTGGGGATTCCTGATCCGTGCCAGTGTGGATCCAGGATCCAGGTTTTCTCCAGCTGCTTTGTCAGAGTGGGGGTGGGACTGCACTGCAGAGAAAGAGGGACGGACAGAGGGAGGTAGAAAAACACAGAGAGGGAGAAATGCTTGTCAGAGTGGTGCTGTCTTAAAAGATCCATATAACAGAGAGGAAGAACGTGGGAAGGAAGAGGGGAGGAAGATTTGTTTACAGACAAAACTCCACATAGGTAACTACGTTTTTCTGCATGTCTTTGTGTCTTTATTTGTATTAGTGCATCTGCATACATGTCCCAGTGTTCCTGCAGGTCAGTGTGAGTCATTTCAATGCAAATTCCATGTTGAATTTCAGCTAAGATAGCGAGGTCGATCCATTCCTTTTCATACTTTCAAGGCAATTCAAATGCTGGAATAAATCAATGGCAGGGAAATTATTCAGAAACCCTGGTCTGCTTGTGTGCGTACACGTGTGTGTGCATGTGTATGTGCGTGTGTGTGTGTGTTTGCATTTGTGCGTTTAGTATGGATGGGTGTAACCACAGGTGTATTTATAGGTGTATATATCTTAGTCATACATCCTCTTTAGTTGTTTTCCCAGTTCATCACTTTCTGTGTACGTTACACCTCCTTTCCTTGCACATCTTTATTCACTACAGTTCAGTTCTGTGTAGTTCAGGTTAATAACGTTTTTTGGCACTTGTATTGGCACCTCAGTTGTGGTTCAGGCAGTTAAGTCATGACTTACAGTCTAAAAACTGGTAAGTTGATCCACAGGCCCTCCTTGTGTCCTTGAACAAGACACAGAGCCTCCACATTGGCACCAATAAGAAGTGCACTCTGAGTATTGTGTCAATAGGTGAATAGTAAACAAGCTGTAAAGCACTTTGTTGAACCTTTGTAGAGTGACATATTCACAACCAAATACTACAGTGTGTGAGGCCCAAAAATCCAAAATGAAGGCACTTCATTGCCTGTGATCAGACCATGTTTGATTTCTTGTACGCTCAAACTTTGCTTTTGCTTATGAAAATGATATTTACACTAAGAATTAAAAGCATTAATATCAATAGTAGCGTCTTTGCCTTCCCCCCTCATTTTTCAGTTTGTTCCCACAACCTTTTGTAATTGTCTTCTCGTCTGCCTCTCTGTGCTTCTCCATCTCCTAAGACCAGCAGCCAGACACTGTGTTGACTCGTGTGAGTGTGTGTGTGCATGTTGCAAATTTGCTTTTCAAACACAAAGTGTGTGGTGAATTGACTCATATTGATATTCCCTCATGCATCTGAAATGCATCGTACTTTCCTTACCTCCCAATCATCACCACCTTCTCTTCTATTTCTCTCACCCCTCAATCAGTTAAGATTTGTCGCCATGGAAACTGTGTTTGATCTCCTCTCATGAACACCTTTCTTGTCACCCTGTTTCTTCCCCTCTCTTTTGACACACACACATTTTTGCTCTGTCTTTTCTCATCCTCTCATCTTTCTCACACCTTTCCACCCACAGCCAGCTCCTCTTCAACCAGCAGCCACACCCTCCCTCTCTCAGATAGCTCTCCCACTTTGTCTCCTTTTTGTTTATCAAACTTACGCAGTCCCCCCTTCCAAACTCTTCCCCAAAAAACACACACCCAAACCACCAATTCCCATTTCTCCAGCACCGCCTTTTTGAATTATTCATGTGACGTTGCCAGTTCAGTGGCACACTGTCTGAGAGTGCTCTCCCTCTTATCAGCATGCTGACCTTGTTGCTGTTGTGACGGTGGATGTTTGTTTTGCCAAAGTAGATTAATTAGATTATCCATGATGGTATATTTAATTATTTTAATCTAAAACCAAATGGACAGGTCGCTTCACTTTTCCAATTATGATTAGTGTGATGTAAAGAGCTGTTGGTTTGTGTTGCGGCTCATGTTGTATTGATTTATTTATTTAGTCTGGAAACCCCTTAAGACACCATTAGAGCAAGTAATAAAATAAATTACAAGTCATTACATCAATCTGTGGTACTGTCTCCAGTACTCGTGCATTAGTGAGTTGTTAAGTAATGGGAATTGACTGAATATTTATAAAAGCTAGTCTTATAATGCTGAGATCTTGTCAAATGAGTTGATTTTACAAGCCTTTTTTGGCGCTTACATTTGATTGCACTGTACTCTGGTTTAGTCAAAGCTTTCCATTCTTTAAGCACTTACAGATGCAGAGCTTACTGTAGTCTTGCAAACTCTAAAGATTCACAGTTTTTCAAAGGTAGTATTTTTGCAAGGCAAATTCATTGAGTTGGCTTAGACCGTGCAGGTGTTTATTTAGCCTCATTCTGTCCAGATCCTGTTCTTCCTTTTGGGGTAAATTGATGTGACGCCATTGAAATCCCTGCTGTCTCTTATCAGAAATAATCGCTCATAGAAACTGTGTGATGTTTGAGTAATATGCTTGTTATTTTAAAACACGTTGCTTTCTGCAGGCTGCTTGTCAGCTATTTGCTGTGTGCATTGAATATGGCATTATATGCAAAGTAGCCTCTCATTCTCCCAGCAAAGAGCTTATTAGTATTCAGACTGAGGCGTCTGTAGCATTCAACACATGTTTGTGCATACAAGGGAGACACAGACGCATATTCTGCACTCATAGGACTGCTGTAATCAGTAATCTGCTCAGTTTACTGACTATAATGCCGTTAGGCTCTTGTTTTCCTCCTTCAGGTGCTTGTCTGCCCTCACCCTCCCTGTCGTGCACCTCCATACTTATGTAAATTCAAACACAAGTGCACATGGACATCATGGACGCCATTTTCAAGATATGAGATATCCAATAGAGGTTATGTTTTTCTCCTCTGCTGCAGAGAGAGTGACCTACAGTTCAGTTAGTGTTCTTTTGGGCAAGAATCCAATGGAGTGTGTCAGAACAGTACTGCAGAGTCTCTATGAACTGTAGCTAAGGGAATTTTCACAAATACAGTGGTGAATATATTGTGCACATGCAGTACAAACGTCTGTAGGAGGTCTGGGGACATGATGAGCGCAAAGGCTCTGTTCCTTGTAGCACAATCAATAGTGTACCAACACACACAGACACATGCACACACACACACACACACACACACACACACACACACACACACACACACACACGTACATGCTCACACTGGATTCATGAAAATGGAATAAAGAGAAAGAATTACATTATAAGCCATGTCCAGATACTCAGAATCCAGCATGAGAGGATTCATTAAATAAACCTCGGAGCACTCCTATTAGTCATCCCCTGTCCATATTTTTGTGCTGGATTGTCCAAACATTTCCCTCTGGGTGTGGCACAGTCATGCAGCAGCAGAGCAGCTGTGCATGTAAAAATTCCAATCTGTCTCTGTCCACACACACATAACCAGAAGGAGTTATGTTTTTTTGCAGTCTGTCGGTGTCAAAAACGGTTCTTTTAAAATCAGTGCAGGTTTTAGTGTCTGGGGATGTTTGTATTATCTGCTGCACTGAACTGTAGGTGATAAGGACTATTTTTATTGTTTGGTTTTCTGCCCGCACGTTATCTTATATCACATTTTCTTTGGAGTCCTATATAAACTTTGCTGCGACATTCAGCTACTCCTTTGAAGACATAAAACACACACCAATATGCAAATTCTTCAGTTTTAGTTGGTTCAGTTACCCTTTTAAGAACTTCAGCGTGAAAAGACCCTTTTGAAACAACTGGCGCTTATGAGAACAAAGTGCAAGAGTTTGGGTTATTATTTTACTGATTCAGTCATTAATATGAGCCCTAAATTAGACACATTAAACATTAAGTGGCGCTGAATTTCATTTTAAAGAATGACTTGACCATATCAGCTCTGGAAGAACAAACAAGTGCCCAGCTGCACTTCGAATAACTCTTTATCTCAATATTTGTCAACTCTGAAAAATATGCTGAAGAATCGAAAGAAATACAGGCCCGTCTGGACTGAGCTGAGCGAGCCAACTGAAATTTAGGCACTGCTTTTGAGTGCTGAAGTAATTTCCTTGGAGAGGGGAAGGCAACTGTGAGGCTGAGTTATAAGGGCACAATTGTTGCTTCTGAACAGGCACATCTTAAATTGGTCTGGATTGCCATGGCAATAAGTGGAGCTGAGGTCATCTGCCTGCTCTCCAAATGATGGTTGTTATCAAGAGTTCTTTTTGCCAGATGTTGGTTGAGCAGATAACAGGGGGTAAAATAGCTATTATACTATTCTTTGACAATCAGTATTACAAATGGAATAGATCCAGGACAAAATGACCAGAGAAGAAATGGAGAAGAAAAAAGACATTTAATATCAAATAAAACAAACAAAAGTCTAATGGTGGCTGTTTTTTAATCCCTACAGAAACACAAAGGCATGATAATGATCTGTCCCAAACGTTTAACTGCTACTTACAGTAAAAGAGGAGATATATACGAGACACAAGTGAGTGAACTATCTCATGAACAGTAGACTGACTATAAAAAAGCAGGCAAGGGCAGAGATAGAGGACTGTGAGAGAGGTGGAGGTGTTGTTCCATTGATCATCCTAGAATTTGTCATTTGATTTCAGTGTATGTTTTCTTCTGCTCATTCTGAATTTGGGTAGATTCGTATTCCCAATGGGTAGTTCAAATTTGCATTTGTTCAAGAATTGTTTACGTGAAAATGTGTTTCTACCAGTGCATGAATGTAACAACAAAGTGTGTTGTGTGTGTTTTGTATAAGAAGTGCTGATTCTTTCCCTTTAAATATGGCTGTGTTCAGTAGATATAAATGGTTTTCTCTTTGCTTTCTCTCTCTTGCTTGCTCGGTTTTAGTCTGATTAATCGTTAACTAGATGAGTCCATTAGAGCAATTCAATAAGCTTCCCTCCAATCCTGTGTCTCTGCATAGAAATTGGACACATAGACCCAGTCCTCATCGAGCAGTACAACACCCCAGGTTTCATTGGGTGTCTGTCGCGGGTGCAGTTCAACGGAGTCGCCCCCCTCAAGTCTGCACTGAGAACAGCCACACAGGCTCAGGCCACGCCAACAGCCGGTCAGCCCGACAAACAGCCTGCAGCCGCCTCACCTGTTTCCTACCAGGGCAAATTGGTTGAGTCCAACTGTGGGGCATCACCACTTACCATCCCACCGATGTCTGCTGCAACAGATCCCTGGCATCTGGACACAGGTGGGTACTGCTCCAGATATCCTCAAGATGTTCCTGATGAATGAATTGTCATGAAATGACATTTATGCTCCACAGAGGCTGATGGGTAAGGTTTTTT
This sequence comes from Odontesthes bonariensis, assembly GCF_027942865.1. Taxonomy (NCBI): domain Eukaryota; kingdom Metazoa; phylum Chordata; class Actinopteri; order Atheriniformes; family Atherinopsidae; genus Odontesthes; species Odontesthes bonariensis. Next base: position 15,735,707 of record NC_134525.1, read on the forward strand.
TTTTCACCACAAGATCCACATTTAGTGATAACTAAATTATGACTAAAGAACATTGGGGTGTGGAATTCAGTCGTGTCAGTAAATGTGAGCAGTGAACTGATGTGTTGTAGAGATACTGAAGAGGGTTGATGCCTCTTGGATTGGACAGTGACGGATAAATGGCAAATGGACTGTACTTATGTAGCTAGTTGGCCACTCAAAGTGCTTTCACACTACAAGCCACATTCACACACACTTAAAAGCATGTTTTAGTCTATACAATTTCACAGGCTACACAGGGGGACATAAATGAAGCCCTTAACCATATATAAACACTTTGTCAAATATCATAGATACTTTTCTCAAAAAAAAAAGGTTTTTCTTGTATTAATGTCCCCTAGAATGTCTGACCTTGACCACGCTGACTCATATCTTTTTCTCAAATCTGAGCAAATCTGACATCCCATCACGCTGTCTCACTGAAGCAAAAGAAACCTGAAGCCAGCATCACAAACAAAGCAACAGCTTTCTCATATAGGTCTGTGTCCAACTGGGTTCCGGACATATATAATTTAATATCTCCTCCTAAGCTGAAGTATTGGTTTTCATCATCCTCTGATCACTCTAAGATTTTAAACTAACGCAGGATGTGCACAGGCGGCCATCTTGATTCAACTCTTCAGTCAAATGAGCTCAAGCAGTGGACTCAGATTCAGAGTTTCTCAGTAAGAGAGAAAAAGTAGATGTTTTATATCAAAGTATATCTAGAATTATATCAAACACACTACGTCTGTTTCAGATTATCATGTTGGAATTTAGGTGTCCAGCTCTCTGCTGACAGTCTCTGTGACTCTGAGTCAGTCCATTGAGCTGTCCTTTTGATCTTCTTTAGATTTTCTTTAGACCAGAATCCATGATTCAAGCAGACTTTCCTCCAACCCCTCCGTTATAAAGACTGTTCTCTGATTTCAAATAGATTCTTTACTTTAGCTTATTTCTTATCCTGTTTCCAGGTGCAGTGTATTTTTCCTGCATTATTTCCAAGCACTTGCAGACAGCTGACAGACCATAATGAGTCTAAATGCTCTCCTCCATTGGGCCTGTCTGTTTTATGAGTTTTCTCCCTTTAGCCCGCTCTTTTGATTCTTACTCATGCTTTTTTATTTCCCAAAAGGACTGTGCACAATACAGTCAGTAGAAGTAGCCAACAGCTTGTTCCTTTTTTCAAGTCATTTGAGCTCAGAACTGCTAGATGCTACATTATTGCAATATTTGGATTGTGCCTGATTGCCGGCATATATGTTGTCCTTTTTTTATTTCATTCATTCAATTTTTTGCCTATTGTTGAAAACTCTCTGAAAACTCGTGGATGAATTGTATGGCTCTTTGTTTTTAACATGGGTATAAGAGGAATGGTATTAACCTCTACTTAGACTGACGCTTTGCTTCTCCATCTATGAATACGAAAGAATCAGAACAGCATCAAGTCAAATCTAGAATGACTTCTTTTTTTCTTTGTGACTCACCACCCCAATTCATTCAGCTGCTCATTTATCTGTCCACACATTTATCCTCCACTTCAGAACAACCAGATACAGTTGTAATGGACAACCACAGAAGCAGCTGATGTTAACGCTTCACCTCAGAGGGATCTTTCATGAAATGTAGTGTTTCACTTAATGAAACCCCACACTTCTCCTTTAACGGTGATTAGGAGTTAAGTGTGGTTGACCTCCTTGTGTATATCAAGAGGCTTGAACAGGTGTAGAGGCAAGTAAGACCTGTTTGTCGTCTTGAGTTTGTAATCCACACTCTTCTCCGTTTCAGTTTAAAGACATATTAAATATTTGTTATTAGCACAAGTTGTGCGTGAAATTGTTCCCTGTGACTTTTTACTTATTACAGAGAAGACCAAGAGGCTCTATGTTGTGTTGGTGTAGGCAGGATTATGACACGTTTGTACTTTACTGATCTTAAAATGCACTTTGCCTGTTTTTTTGTTTATTTTTTTGTATTTTTTGTACAACAATTGGTCTGAATTTGCTAATATCTGCAGAAACAACTTGTATTTTAGACGTTGTTTCAGTCTGTTTACATGTCCGTCTTTCTTTCTTTTCCTCAGATCCAGTGTTTCCCTTCAATGAGGAGAGAGTCATTCCTGATGGAGTCAACAGGGACTCGGCCATCATTGGAGGTACAAAATACCACCCTCACTTTTTTTGATATGTAAGATGCATCCAACATTATCAGCAGTTCTCATAGAGGCTGGAGTGCTTGAACACTTGGCCATGATGCTTCTCCTTTGAAACTGTGCCAGTCTCTTACAAAACAAATAATGAATAAGATATGAAGTGTCCCGCCATAACAAAACACATTCTAATAATTGAGCACCTTTAGCTGTGAGTATGGCAAACATTGACCATCACTTTGTTTGGATAAGCTTATGCGCTGTCAAACATTTCCATCCAGGGTTGCATGACTTTGGTCTGTGTTTTTCACATGGTGAATGTGGAAATGCTCATACTTTCACTATTAAACATTGCAGTGAGATCTACTGTCCATTTCACCGTTTGATTTCACCATTTAAATGATCCATCCGTCCATCTTCTATACCCAGTTTGGGGTACACCCTGGACAGGTCGCCAGTCCATCACAGGGCCACACAGAGACAAAATAGGCAAACAACGGTGCTGAACACCGCATCACTGTGCAGCCTCGTTTAAATCATCTCCGATCACAATTATTCAAGTTTTCCTTTTGACATTTTATTAACCTGATGATGATGAATTCAACACTGTATTTCCAGGATTTCATAATGTATTGGACAGTTCTTCAGCCAATGTTACCTTCAGCAGTCTTGCTAACTGTTTTGTTTGCGTGATGCGGACAAATAAATTGACCCCCCTGAAACAACAGGATGTGTCACCCTTTATTGCTGTTGAAGGAATGAGAAGCTTTTCACCGCATCAGTTAATTTAAGATAACTTATCCCCAGCTGAAACATAATAACCCCTGCTGTACTTTCGACGGGAGGCTCTTAACTATTTGCTCTGTTAAATCCAGGTGGTAATGATCTCAATTTCTTTTATAATATTAATTTAGCTCATTTTAACCGCAGTTTATTAGCCTTAAACTTAGTTAGCCTTAGTCTAACAGCCTTAATATACATTTGTATGGAGCGATTACTGTCTAAGCAAATCAGTGAATCAGGTGATTGTTTTTTGGATCTACGCTGAAGCCCTGTCTGTGCTTTCAGCAGGGATTAAAGATCTGTAATAACACTAACAACATGATGTCCATCTCTACTGCAGGCATTATTGCGGTGGTGATCTTCACCATTTTATGCACCCTGGTGTTCCTGATCCGCTACATGTTCCGTCACAAAGGCACCTACCACACCAATGAGGCCAAGGGTGGCGGCGAGTCTGCCACCGAGTCAGCAGACACGGCCATCATTGGCACAGACAACCCAGAAACTATCGACGAATCAAAGAAGGAGTGGTTCATCTAACAACCAGTGATGGAACTCTGAGAGAGAAAGCAGTTTGTGAGACCATCACTCAACACAGATGCAGGGGGGGAAGGGGGGTTAATCAAAAGACTAAGCACTGGAGAGAAAGATGATGGGCTATTCAACAGGATCACAAACTCCCAGAGAAGGCGAGATATTGGAAAGATGTGTACAGAAATCTTTTTCGTTTCTTGTTTCTGTTTTTTGTTTTTTTCTATCCAGAGTATTAGAAAAAAAAAGAGGGGGACACTTATTCAGTGAAGCACAGATGTAAGAAATTTTACATGTATATACTAACCAGCTTGTCCTTCTTTGTATCGTGCTTGGGAGTTTTCAGGAGTCCTTTGAATACTGTATATGACAAATAATTACACTTAATGGGTGGTGTGATAGCAAAGATTTATTGCCAGTCCCTGTTGCTTTATGATTTTCTATTTTAACAAAAATCTTATATCAAAAATGATCAAATCAACATGCCAAACTCTTTTTTTTCTTTTCAAAGCTGTAGTTGCACCAGTCTGTCAACACTCATCTCTCTTCAATGAAGCACCACGTAATGTGGTAACATGGAGTTTAAAATGGATGCCAAAAGTCTCTTTGTAAATACAATATTTTCTGTTACATTAGATTTATTTAGAATCCAAACACTATTGAAAATGTCATATCTATATTACAGTGATATCTGTCCATTATATTATGTATGTGTGAAATACAGAGTTTTATGTTTAAATCTCATGACATTCGATTGTATGGGATGATCCTCTGGGTGGAGGGGGAGAGAGGGGGTTTTTCAGAGCATGACGGTGAAACATGACGCTCCAGGGTTGGTTCAGACTCATCATCATGGCAGCTTTCATTGAATTCAGAGGGGGTAAATCCAAGAGCCTTCACTCATTCAGACGTGAACGGTCAGTTTGTTTTTGCCAAACACTTGAGTCTTATTTCCACCTTTTGCATTTAATGTTTGGCTTTGACTTTTGAAGTTTTAACATTTCTCTACGTGTTAGACTGACATTCACAGCATGTGCGGGTCAAATATTAGACACAACGAGTGTCAGAGGAGGCAGCTTGGGCAGTCGCACAGATCCGATCGAACATCTTGGCTCAAACTCAGTGAGTTTTATTGACGCTCTTTGCTCCATGCAATAAATGGCCCAAAGCGGCACGAAACAAAAGAATATTTATATCTGTGAAACATCTTGGACGAGGTTTAGATGATAATTGGCTTATGAATCCACTGTGCCTTGAAGGTGTTGAGCCACGTCGCCTTGCTACTGAACTCAAACCCACCACAAAAACTTGACTGTCGCTGCATGAACTCTTTCCAGGTGTTCTTTTGCTTCTTGTTTCGAATGGTGCTTTTCATTTTCCAATAAATCTTCATCAAAACTTGATCTTGAATTCAGAGTGCATTGGTTAACAAAGAAAGAAAAAGAATCCAGCATATTTTTTCTCAAATCATCAGTTAGGTGGAGTTTCTTCATTGGTAGCTGTGCAGGGTTTTTACGTGGCAGGAGCAGCTGTGTAGATGTGCAAAAAGAGCTACTCAATAAGGTTACACCTGCCCTCTGTGACGCACTTACACAAACATGCATGTTTGATAAAGCATGAGTCAAGATCGTTCAGTTACAAGAAGGATATGTTTAGAATGAGGAGGCACAGACTTGAGCTCCACTCTACAGTGAAGCCAGAAAAAGTCCAACATGCATTCAAATGATGTACATCTTCTGTTCTCTAACCATGTTTTCCTTCGTTATGTTTAGCCGTTACCTGTTTTACAGTTAAAACGAGCTGCCAACTATGTTGTTTTGTTGTGAATTTGCCTTTTTTTCTTCTGTTTGGTCAAACAGCTCTCACATTAGGTGAATTAGGTGAATTAGTACATCATCATCATCATCATTATGGGGATTGTGTGCTAACTGTGGATGACTTTGACGAAGACATCTACTCATCTACTGAGGCCTCAAAAAACACTTTTTCTGTTGTCACGTCACATAGTTTCAGGCAAATGAGTGATCTTACTTCCCTTTTCTTCAATTATTTTAATCAGTCCCCACACAAACATGTACACACATATACATACACGTACTTGAATGTGGTTTTCACAGCAATGAAAGTGGCTTATCAGCGCCGACACACTAAACCATAACCCGTATGATTTGCTTTCAGTTCTGTTGCGTTCAATAAAGAGTGTTTGATCAATAAAGTCAGTGTTTTGTTTTTTTTATGTACCCGTTATACACGGAATAATCTTTGAAAATATTATGATGCCTTCAAAGAAATGGGCGACTTAACCATGTGTCCATCATGATCATGATACAAGTGCTGTGAATGTGGCTCGTGACTTTCAGTGGCTTCTCTTTTTTTTACCTTCATTTGTTTAGCCTATTTATGAACATTTGATTTAAAAAGTATTTAAGAAAAGGCAGAGGAAAAGTACAGCAAGAGAGAAAGATGGGCAGTCAGTGGGAATTCCTCACAACCACACACTTCTCACCAGTGGAGCACTAGCAACACAGTGGTATTAAAATGGCTTTGTTTAATGTCAGTCTTCCCACCACTTATCGTACACTGAAAAGAGCACAATTCTTATTCATTTAAGTCATCTGCTTGCTCTTATGTTGTGTTTGCAAGTCGCACAATGAGAAAACCGCTGTAACAGCTCGCAGGCTGCCCTCTTGTGGACACATGGTGCAATTGCTGCGTGACATCATTAAGAAAAACCGTGCAAAGACAATTTACTCCATATTGAAACTGAGAAGTTGTGATCTGTTTTGATAGATATGTGCTTATTTGGAAATTGATGGCAGGAACACTTTTTAAAAAAACGTAGAAGAGGGGCGTTTTTACAGTGTTCTATAAAGGCTTCTTTTAACAATATTCTGTCTTGCATTCAGAGACCAACTTCTGTAGTTTTGAAAGTAAAATGTTTTTTACCTGCCCAACTCTACCACTCCACGTTTTCTGTTTTCACACTGTGAATTGTTTTGTTCCTTTGCATTTACAAGCCCCATTTCCGCAAAATGTTCGAGAGTTTTCTCAAATGCAACAGGGACATAAATCTCTATTTATCTTAACAGACAAAAATACAAAAGATATCCGACAGTAGCATCACACTGAAAAGTTGGGAGAGAGGCAAAGAGACACCAAAAGGTTCAAAGAATATACAAGAAACAGAATTTTGGAGGAATTAACTGTTAGGGTATAAAAATAAGCCTCCGCCAAAGGTTTGATCTTTCCAAGGCTCCGTAGCAAACCTTGTTGGAGAATCATTAATCAATTCAAGTAAAATATTTCTCAATGCAAAATTGCAAGAAACTTGGGTCTTTCAACATCTACAGAGCATAATAGTGTGAAAAGCTTCTAGAAATATCTAAAGTCTAAAGGACAGAAACCTCTGTTGGATGTGTGTGACCTTTGACTCCTCAGGCAGCACTACGTGAGAAACCATCATATCATCAATATAGCCACACGGAGTCGGGGAAACTTGGGGGGAAAAAACCTTTTCTGCCGCTGCATCCAGACATGTAACCTGAAACTGTAGATGCAAAAGTGAAGACGTATACAGCATTAACTCCTGTAAGTTCCCTTCGCACAAGCAACTGAGATGAACAGAAAGACAGTTCTGCTTTTGGGAAAGAAACAAAACATCCAGGCTGTTATAAATGAAAAGTAAAAAAGTCAGCATCTGTGAAGGTACAGGGGTGGATCAATGCCAAAAGCATGGATGACTTGCATAAGTCTGAAGGTATCATTTGTGCAGAGACTTATTAGAATTTTGGAAATACATTGACTACTTTCAAGACATTTTCCCGGGAGGTTGGCGGTTATTTCGGGAGAACCGTCAAACCGCACGACTTCCAGCAGACCTACCTGCAGTCCACATCTGTTAGACAACAGCAATCATGGCGTTTGATTTGCCATCAGCTGTTGAATGAACCAGCAGGTTTATGGGGTTTACTCGGCGGTCTTGAGGTTTCAGTTAGATCTGTTTGCTTTCACTCAACATAAACTCTTATTTCAGTGAAGAATATGTGCACACAATACAGTTACAGAGAAAAAAGCCTGGACATTTTTTCCATGTTTTTTTTTTTTTTTCAAGTGTGTGTTCTTATTTTCACTTGCTGTCTGGCATGCTCAGACTCCTATCGAACTGCAAACAGTACTCTTTACTCATTACAGCAGCTCTTTACTTAGCTTGTATGAATAAAAGCGAGATATGATCCCACCCTTTACATCCCTATCTAAGTCTTATATACTGCAAAGTCATTTGTGCAGAATTGCTGCTCATCAGTAAATCGAATGTACTGCAGCAAAAAATAGTTCATAGTTTTGTACCTAATAGACCAATAGGGGGCAGTGTGTGACAATGTAGATGTGACCCGCAGAGATTAGATTTTTTATTTATTTATTTATTTTTTTTTACCACAAATAGAATCATTCTGAACTCAGTAGGATTATTTTGATCGTTTTATTGACTCATTTTAACAGATTAAAAAAATAAAAAATACAAAAGAATTCAGCAGTTACAAAAGACACTGATGGCTTTCACAGTCATGTTTTCTTTCCTTTCCTACACACTTTCAGCCCTTTATTTTCCCACTCTAATGCCACTGTTAATACGCATTAAGAAGAGAATGAAATCTACAGTGGGATAAGTTTGTTTTTTTGGTATGCAGCATTAATTAGGGTAACACGCTAAAGGTTTGCCGTCCCTGTCGTTGCTTTGTAGTGCAGCAGACATCACAAGGAGAAGGGATGAGACTCCTCTCAGATGAAAGCCCTGGACTTGAGAGGTGAGGAGATGAAGAATGGAGGGTTTGGGTGCAGGGACTCTTTAGGCCTCAGGACATTCGGCTGTGAAAACGTACACAAAAACATCAGTGATTTTCCAACACAATGCAATTGTGGTGATTACTGACATCTGCGTGGGTAACAACGTACCATTCTTTGGCAGGATAGCAATGTTTTCAGGGACGATGCCAGTTTCCACAGAAAACTGAGTAAACTTCTGCTGCAGGACAGCACTGGTCTCAGGAGTGCGACCTGTAGGCACAGTATGGGTGTCATCAGCCTTCACACAATCCTCACTCAACACATAACGCTGCCCCGTCAGGCTCATTAAACCAGGAGAACTTACTGTAAAGCTTGTTGAGGACCTCAGACATGCCATCCTTTGTCTTTATGGTGTGGACCAGAGCATAGTCATTGTAGACAACGTCGACAATGCGCATGTCGTTGTCATTGTTCCAAGCTGAGAAATGCAGAGAAGGTTAGATTCTTAAATTCCTGTCTTTATGTGTGTTTGTGTGTTTGTCTGGCTTCCACCCACCCTGGCTGTGGAAGGTGTAGCGTCCAGGAGTGTCAGTTTTCTTGGCCAGATGAGTCATTCTCCAGCAGGACCCATCTTCACTACACAAAAAGAAGGAAGATTCAACATTTATCTTCCTTTACTAGAATATTCCGGGTGTTTTTCTTTGATAGTGTGATTGCAGGTGAGTAACTTACTTCAGGTTGGCATAAGACAGATCCAGGTCTCCTCCTGCAGTTGGCTCTACCATGACAGTGCCTACCTTCATGGAATCTTTGTGATTCACGAACCACACAGCGTTGGTAGCAAAGCCAACCAAGTACCACTTGCCTGTCATCTAAACGAAAAACAGGAGGGTGATGAAATTCCTCTCACTGAGTTCTTCACAGCCTCTTAGAAATGTCAAATTCACACACATCAATAACATCAGCCCTATTTCCTGCATTCTCAGAGTTGGTTTTGCACTTTGCATGGCTGAAAAAAGTCAATCCTAAATGCTTAAACTTGTCACTGAATCTTTGATTTTGAATATTTCTCCTACCTGTTCCAGGTTGAAGTCTTTAGCTGGCATGACTTCTGCGTATGCAGCCAGCACACACGCCAGGGCGGCGATCAACCTCAGCAGCGTGGTCTTCATGACTTCTCTTTGTTCAGAGCTTCTCTTGTAAGAAGTGATCAGGAGTGTCAGGGCGATGTAACAGGGTGCAGACAGTTGAGGCTCCTTATATGCTGCTGAATCATCCTCCTCCTCCTCCTCCTCCTCCTCCTCCTCCCCCTTTTTCTGGCCTGTGCATTGCAAAAACTGTCCGGATCTCTCCCACTGGAATGCAAATCACTGCTGTTACACAACCGGCACGTGCGAACGGAGAAGGGAGAGGTGAGGAGGGAAGAATGGAGTTCTTATGCCACCCCTCCCCTTTTACCCCATCTCAAATGCTCCAGGACTCATTGACCTATCAGAGCATCTGTTTGGTAAGAGCGAAAAGTCTATGCAGAGTGTGCCGAAAACAAAAGATCAGATGGGCCTCTGGAAATGTTTTTGACTCCCAGAAAGACGGAATCTGCTCTCACATTTTCCATGGTCAGGAATACTGAGGCAGAGGTGTTTAAGAGCTTTCCAATCTGCTATTCCTCATAAAGAGTTTTTACAGCAGATATTTGACATCTCTTTATGATCACAGTGATCAGTTTGAGTATCAGCATTTCCATAAGCTTTGAAACACAAATTTAAGGTAGTTGTGTGTCAGTCTGCTAAGCTTTGCAACAACTAACTCCTCAGAGAGAATTGCATAAGCCATATTGTTTGATTTGCTATTAAATCTTCGGTCAATCTTTGCTTTAACTGAAAATAGTTTCCCCCAAACCCTTACTGTCCCGTATTTACACAATCTTATACATAAAATGCAGATTTGCAGAAATGTGCTGAATCACAGCTCCTTTTGTAAGGGGACTGGACAGGCACCGACTTGCTGTCAGCTGGTTATGTAACATACTCACACACACACACACGCTCACACGCTCACAGCATAGAGGTGCTGGGTGGAGCGAGGAGTAGGGGTAAGGCACATTTGGTAACCACATTTTATAACCAAACTCTGTGAACCCCTTTGGCAATTCTGGACCTTATTATCTCCAGCACCAACACACGTCTTCTTGTGTCCACACTTACATAACAGAGGTCAGCTGAAAGTTAAACCTTGGAATGTTTTTTGTTTTTTTTGTTAAGCAGATGATGCCATCTCACCACAGAATCAGACAAGACCACACAAGAAATGTGTAGCTCATCTCATTCTTTTGCAACTTAAAGCATTTGACAGTAGACTGATTTCACTCCGGTACTGTTTATTAATGTGCAATCGGTAGCATTTCAGGAAGAAACACAATTCTAAGGCAAGGCTTCAGTCTTTTATTGACCATCCTGAGCTTCGCCTCTTCAGCACGAGGGGACGCAGTCTGTAAAACAAGTGACACATAGGATTACACAGGAGCTTTGCACATGTTCTCAGCAGGCAGGGGAGGTTGGATAACATGTTGTTGACAAAGTTTCAGAAACTGTTTATTTCAAAAGTCTCTGTGGAACACATGCTCAGTGTCTGGGAAGTTTTCTGCTCATCTCCAACCATGTGATAAACAGAGGCATTAAAGGTCTGGGTGACATCTCTGTTATTGTGAGTGTGTAGAAGAACAACTGATCTTCAAAGGGCTTCAAATTAAAGATCAAACATTATTTTCAAGATTTAGGCAAATGCTAAAGTTTGAGCACCCGCTCAGATCCTTTTTTTAAGGTCTCGAACCTCAAATGGCGCGTGTCATCATAAAGAAAGACGCTCTTAAAACAGAGATAACGCATGTTTACAGAAAACAATAGGCTTTAAGATGATAGCAAAACATATCCCAGAAACCTTTCCCCTAATTCTGTCATGTAGGAACATGTAGTAAAGTAATTACGAAATGGCAGTTAACGGTTCAGACTACGTCGAGTTGAGGCTAAGACCAGGAAGAAAAAATCTGCTCATAAGATTTCCAGAAAGTAAAGTCAAACCATTCGACTAAATAAGTCGTTCAGGGAGACTTAGCCGACTCTGCAGGGGTCACCTGCACAAATACTGTAAGAGCTTCATTCAAGGGCTATCTTTAGAAAATCTATACTGCATCCTTACCACAAAATTCAGAGCCAGACGTTTGGACATGAAAATCCCTGGCCTCAATTAGAAACCGTTTTCTTGGAAAATAAAGGGTGCAGAATTTTGTGAAAAGAACATCTCTCCAGCTATTAAGAACGGGGGAGGATAAATCACGGTTTGAGAGGCTTGTGATGCAGCCATTGGCTCAGGTAATGTTTCGCTGAAAAAAGGAAGAATGTGTTCAGCTGAACACTTGTAAGCTCTGAAAACAGACACATCTAAATATCCACAGCTGCAAAAGGAGCAATGAAAGAGCTTTGATTGCAAACAGCTCAAGAATCTCACAGAACTAGAGGCCTCATATGGGATGAATGGAAAAAACCATTTGAGTGTGCAAACTTTAAATCAGTTGCAGATTGCTCAATTTGCTTTGGGCCTTTTCTCCTTGTTTGTATGTGTGTGTGTGTGTGTGTGCGTGTGTGTGTGTGTGTGTGTGTGTGTGTGTGTAACAGTGTGTATTTTGAAACAGTAAAAGATGGAAATGAAGAATAAAAAGGCCGAGGAAAAAACAATAACGTGAGAGAGAGCAGGGCCTAGACGCTGCTCACACATATAACTGTTGTCGTTGGGAATGCTGTGCATGCTGCCATGCAATGTCTTTCTATGCTCTTCCTGTGAATAAATTCCACATAAGAGGCTGCAAAGGTGAGTCCGACTACTCTTTTCTCCACATAATTTCACACATAATGGTGACCCTGGCATTCTTGTCATTGATGTAGACTGATACCAAACTAAATGTTTGAATCCTCTGTGCACCGTAGAATGAGCTAATAGAGACTGGAGACAGTCCCCCTCCCCGTCTGACCCCTTGATCTAATCATCCTTTTTTTGTTGTCAATTGTCCCCCCAGGCCCAGGCTCGATCTTATCACCATTTGTTTTAAACAGCAAGTCAGACAATAGTATCTACATACAAACTATACTCATTGATAACAATGTTATTTTCAAATGTTGTGGCTTTTAAACACCAGTTTATGAGAACACCCATTCTTTCTTCAGGCGAAACACATCTTGTGATTTAATTTTTATTTTTTTTTGTTATTAAATTTGATTAAACAGCAAACTGAGCTTACTGATTACATGGTCCTGGTCCACATCTTCACAGTGACCTGGAAAGATAAAAAAAAAAAAAAAAGAAAAAACAGAGTCAACAAACACTAGTAACACATTTTGAGTGATGTTGTGCCCTAAAGTAGTTCATTAGTGAGCACAGTTATACTGTTGTGTTACACTGAGTGGCATTGTATTCAGATATGAAAAACAAAACTGCTGTTTATACTGTTCTACTTTTCAAGCATTTATGGACGCACTGTAGGTGGGCAAGCCGAAGACATAGGCCAGCCCCAAACCATGTTTCTCAGCAAGCTCCTCAAACTTGGTCAACGTTGGCTCTGATAGATTGTCAGGTGACCTGGCTGCGCACACACACAAAAACAAGGCACCATAAATGTATTATTAACCCCAGAATGACTCAAAGTTGGTAGTGACACCACCTGGCAGTCTGACATGGACATGGCTGGGGAACTTACTGTAGAGTTTCACTGTGACTTTGCCTCGCTTTTGGTAGAACATGACAGCATAGGAAGTGTAGTCTGTCTCCCCAATCACTATGGCTGTGTCCAGTTCAGGATTAGCTCCTGGTGGGAACAAAAGAGCAGAGTCTGCGAAGCTGCTTTCCACTTTTTGTTTGCAGGATGCTAATAGGGAAGAACTGACCTTTAAGCGTTAGTCGTCCTGTGGTTGAAGTTGGATGGTAGACCTGTAATATCTCCCAACACTGATGGTTACTGAGAAGAGAAGAAAAGAGAATACCTCTTACTGACCCTTCATTATCACAGGAACATTCTTTTCTTTTTATGGCATCTCTGTCTGTTTGCAAAAGCCAAGTCATTTTGACCAAAGACGAGAGGAAAGCTGGTGGATTTTACTGTTCTACCTCCCTCTTCCTGTTTTTGAAGGCACACAAACTCAGTAACATATGGTTGAAGCATGAAATCATCACACAGTTTGTGAGATTTGCTCCCTCTGCTGACAAATTGACGCAACGAAGAGACAACAAACTGTGGAGGTTATGCACTGTGTGAAGTCACAGATGTACTTACTGTCGTGTTTTCGTACTAACAGACAGCGTTTGGTCAGAGAGATATGTGAGGGTCAGAACAGTTGGTTCCATGTTGGTTGCACGTTTTATCATGAGAGGGCATTTGGAGGCAGTGTTTATGAGGTACCATTTCCCTGCCATCTGCAATACATTAGATCAAGCAAACAGAAAAAGAACATATGCATGAGTTTTACATAACAAACATATTTTATGAGAATTGTACTTAAACTGCAAGTGTGTGTGTGGTGGTGCAAACCACAATAATGTGCATCTCATATGGGAGCGAGATTCGGATTCACGACTAGTCTTGATATGTAGGGTTCTGGAATGGTAGTTGTTCTGACCGCACAGCAGCACAAGTCAGTCAACCTCCCGCTGATCTGTCACCACTTTGGCCACTTACATCTTGAGGTTGGGAGCGTTATGATGGCTGCTTTTCGTCAGCCTAGTCTTTAGGCTGAAGCAGATCAGGGGTGTGGTTCTCCTCCAGATCTTCGTTTGCCTCAGCAAGAAGGCAAAGAGTGTGTAGCAGCAATCAAGCATGTAATTGCTCCCTGTTTCATGGTTCAATTTTGGCCCGTTGAAGTTCCCAAGAGTTATTATATGTGAGGCAAGGTTTGCCTCATCCCACTATAGTCCAATGAATTCAGATTTAGGGGTATGATAATCTCTGACAGGCCCTGCTCTACAAGCAAAAAGCACACATCTGTTTCAAAAGTAGTGTTTACTTTCTTTGCCCTTTAACAATGTTGATTTCCCTGAAAAATTCCCATATTGCCTCAACAGAATATTGACACAGTTACACAAGAACATTGACAGAAAAAGCCACCACACTTAAAACCACCATTAAAAATGCGAGAGGTAGTCTTGTATACTCAGAACTCTGAATAACAGAAAAATATTGAATTTTTCCAAAGTAGAAGTTGGGTAGAATTGCTTCGAGCTCCTGAACACCTTCCGCTCAGAGGTACATCGATAAAGAAGACATAAACAACCTGTATCACTGTTCTTAGATCAATAAAAAGTGTTTCTGTCGGTCATTGTCTCTTCAAAGCAATAAAAGCACTTTTGTCTGTTATATTGAGTTTAAACTGGCTGAAGGTATCTGTTTATGCCATGCTTTCCGATTCCTTCCTTGCAATCCTACTTGCGTGTGGTTTTGAGAAGATATGGTACATAAGTGAGAAACAGAATCACTCTCAGCGTGCAAAGGTCAGGTAACGGCACACTGAAATGTTTGCTGTGGTGAGGCTGAAATGTGCTGCTTGGACACAGTTCATGCTCTAATGCAATCAAAACTAGCTCTTCTCCTTCCACTGCAGCCTTTTCGTGCATCTTTTCTTTCAAACATTGTCATTGTTCACTTTTAATCGAAGTTTAAAAATTATCACTTTGTGCCAAATTCACAAATAACCAGGACTGTTAGATAGATTCACACATATGAATCTTAGTTATGACATTTGACATATACTCTGCAGTGTTTTGGGTCAATGTAGGCTTTAAATGATTTTCAGATCCTTGCATTCGGTTTTCAATTCACATTTTCTTTTCCGGCAACCAGGCTGTGGGATCGTCTGCTTCACTATCCAGTCTCTTACCTGACCTATATCTACGTCCTGAGCAGGCGGGGTCTTGTCAACAGGTTCGACCTTTGGCTTTTTAGGTCGTCTTTGAGGTCGTGGACGACTCTTGGCTCCCCCTAAGGCGTCAGCGGGACCCAAGAGACACACACACATCAGCACCACCGCTGTCAGCATGTAGCGACTTGCTCCAGTCATCTTAGCCCTGGCGATTATATACCCAAGAGTCTCTCTTCTTGTCAAGCGCTCTTCTGCCCTTGGTCTTAATTTTTTTTCTTATTTTCCAAATTCTTTTTTCTTATCTTTGTCTTGGGCCTTCTGTCCACTTGTCCCTTTGTTCTCTCTGCTGTTCCTTATCTGTTTTACTCAACCTCCAACACACTGTCCCAGGGGATATAGAGACAGAGGGCAGAAGAGCAACAGTGTGAAACAGAGGATGGTCTGTTGAGTTAAACATTAACTTGGTTTACTGGTAAAGCAGAGGCCAGTCTGAAGCGCTGCAGTGTTTGTTAACTACAGGGGGCAGCGATATCTTCTCATGAAATACCACTTTAAATTCACAGTAATTCTGGATTCTGAGAACAGACAAAATGTGAATCGACAGACAAAGCAATCAGCAAAGAGGGCGCGATTCCTCAAACAGACCAGTCAGATGGGCTAACATAAAAGTGTTCATGAAAACCTTTTTCATGAGACATGAATGCATCAATAAGCATATTCCACACAAATACAAATTGAATTCAGATTATTTTCTCGTCGCTAAAAAAAAAAGTTTATTCAACAAACATTAGTAAAAACATTGATGCAATTCAAGAAGGACACGTGCTGCATGTTCTTTCATTAAACGAGTAGCACCTTGATTTTCTTTTTTTCTTTTTACCCACCGATTCCCAAAGAGAAACTGTGTTTACAGAGTCATGGGAGGCCTCCTTCTGTTGAGGAATTCAACCAGCAGGACAGCAGTGCTGCACAAAGCCTGTTTAGGTCAAAAGGATGGAATAAATGCTCTGGTTAAACGCTACAACCAGTTATTAACCAGCAATTAAAGCAAGTCCATCATTTGCGCTCATCCTCGTCAGTTATGCCGTTTTCTCTCGGTTTAAATTTGAGGGCTGCACTGTTGATGCAGAACCGCTGACCGGTTGGGTCCGGTCCATCATCAAACACATGGCCAAGGTGGGCATCACACTGCGTGACAAAAAAAAAAACACATCAGTTTATGGTTGTATTTTTTTAGAGAATGAAGCACGAAATCATAAGTATTGAACGTAATACACATTTTTGATTCTGATCTGTGTATTTTTAAAAAATATTACACACAAAGTTATAATAACTATTATCCTAAAAAACTGAACTTTGGTTCCATAGATCAAAACACAACTTACATTTTTACAAAGGACCTCTGTCCCAGCACTACCCAGGCTGTTGTCAGGGCGACGAATGATAGAGGCGTGGCTTTCATCACGCTCCCATGTCCCATGAGCCTCTTTGAATGCTGGCCAGCCTGTCCCCGAGTCATACTTAGCCTCTGAACTTTGAACAAAGGAAGCGAGATCCCCGTGATGAGCACCCATTCAAAATTCATGTAGCAGAACTTTCTGTTGTATATTTTTTTTAGATTAGGGACTGTAGTCTAATCCACATAATGTCACGATTTGGGGTTAATAGTTAAACATTAACCTGTTACCTGAAGAGTGGAACATCACAGCAGATACAGTGGTACATCCCAACCTCAAAGTGGTTCAGGTACATCCCACTAAAAGGCTGAAACAAAGCAGAATGTCAAGAGCAGGACGCGGCTCAGCGGCTGTCTAGTTCTGTGATTTTGTGAGTGCAACAGTAACTTGTCCTCATTACTACAGTCAGACATGTGTCTATGTTACAGGTGCTTCTCAACAGCACTTTAGCCCTTATATTACATTGTGCAGGTTTGCAGCTGAACCTGATGAAGCTGAAAAAGGTCAGCAGTAAAGTGTCGATCAAAGTCCACCAGGAATTGTACTGTTGTCTCTGAGACAATATGTATGTCAGTGAGTCACATCAGGTACGTACCGGTGTCACAAATTCACAAGTGTTTCATATCCATTCGTCTATTCCAGGGGTCCCCAACCACCGGGTCGTGGACCGGTACCGGTCCGCGAGACATTCCAAACCGGGCCGTGAGATTGGGGGGGGGGAAATTTTTTTTTTTTTTTTTTTTTTTAAAAAGACATGGAAATCGGGAATTCTTTCATTTCACTCGCTAGATTCTATACTTGGAAACTGCATAGATTGCATTATAGGAGGCCGATTGTGCACGTTTATTTTTTTCAATGATGACTGTCTGTCTGTCATCATATCCTAATTTGTAAAAGCATCTGCTAAATGTAATGTCTGTTGAACGTAAAGTACAAAAAAAAAAAAAAAAAAAAAAAAGTATTCCCCCCCCCCCCCCCCCCCCCCCCCCCGACCGGGCCGCGGGAACAAATTGCAGAACCAAACCGGTCCTTGGTGCTGAAAAGGTTGGGGACCCCTGGTCTATTCATAACAACACAACAATTCACTGACAATCGAGGACAAATCTGAACTCTTTTATTTTTTATTTTTTCCCATATCAGACTCACCTCCTCAGTTCCTTTCTCTCTGGTGACCACATACTGTTCTGGAGTCAGTTTCTTATGCCAGTCTGTATTCTTGTTGTAACGTGTGAGAGACTGCAGGCCTGCACATGGGAGAGGTCAGATTGTGCATATTGAATATACCATAATGTGATTGCATAACAAGGAGAACATGAAGCAAATTGTGGTTAATCATTAAGCGCATGCTTTTATGATAAGTTTTGCTTTGTCCTCTCTACTCAGAAGACAATGAACTACACGGGATTTGGAGGCACGTTGAAAATATGTTTAAAATCTAATGATTTGGAGCTCCTTTAACACAAAAGATGAAGTTATTCTATTCTATTCTAGTGTATACACACTTTGGAACATCGCCAGTTCTATTCAGTTTGCTGCAGTAGTCCTAACCTCTGTTAATCCACCGTGTTTCGTCCCCATGTTGTTCACGACAGTATTTAAACACATGCATCAAATAGTACCTTCAAACTAATTTAAAAATCCCTCAGCGTTTAAGACCCAGGACACAAGTGCAACGCTATGCAGCTGCAGACATTCACAGCCACAGGTCGATGCACAGTGAGACGGTGGAGAAATGAAAAGTTCCCTTGGAACTACCTTGAGATGTGGACACAGGACGGACGAACAGCGGGATCCTCCTCTGTATCACCGTTGATCGGACTGTCGAGTGTTGAGAAACACCAAGGAGACGAACGAGGAAACGCGACATGTTTGCCACCGCGGTGTCAAGTGTGTCCTGGAGTCAAGTGCAGCGCAAATAACAGCGGAGCCGAGCGCTCCCGCTGAGTCGGGATCGTTCATGCTGCGGCGAGTTCGCGCTGGTCCTCCGGGTCAAAAATCACACTTCCAGCTAAGCAGGTCAAAGTGGACTGTCTTTTTATTGCAAGAAATGTTCAAAGATCATTATTGTATCAATGTGCAGCTGGTTGTGCAGCTATGCTTTATTATCAGGGAGAACAGTTGATTTGAGAGGAGATTACAGTTGGTTGAGGAAGTAAATCTAAAGTGTTTGTACAGAGAACTCTTACTGGTGGACAGTAAAATGAGGAGCACCCCTAAAACAGCAACTTAGAGATTTGGCTTCTTTCTAAATTCTGAATCAACTTAAATCTATCTATTGAATAACCCTTGTTAAACAGACAATATTCTACATTTTGGCCTGTGCCTACATGAAAATAGTCAGCTGATGTAAAGGATTATTTAATGCATGCTTTGAAGCTCTGTCACACATCCAACACTTGTAGGATTCAGTGAAAGTCACTGATATACAAAGCCTATATACTCTGATACTGCAGAGCAGCAGGGGTATCGACTTCCAGTAAGCTTCCAGGCTGGTGCATGAGGTCCACTATGTAGCGGCAGGGCTGCGAAGAACTCTGATTGCTGAAGAGAAGAACCTCGTTCCAAGCCCGGTTGTACTCACCCCTAACCAGAGTGCAGGGCATTCCTATGCAGTCAGCCAGACACTGAAACATTTGAGAGGAAGCCTCATGAGAACTTGATCAATCAAATGGAGAGAAATTGCAAATGGAGGAGAGAGGGTAGCACGAAAAATATACTAATGTCTGTAAAGGAAGGGAAGGATAAGAGATCAAAGTGAAGCAGTTAAATATTTGGACATATTTGAAATACCATGTGTGGTACCTTGAACAGAAGCGCTCTGTGGCAGTAGATTCCTTTGCTGATCAAACCAATAGGAACAACATTAGACTTGACCTGAAACTTGAGCTCCCTGAGGTGCAGCGTCCAAGAGAATTCATGCAGCTTCTCCATCGGCACTGCTCCACCCATGGCTTTGCTCACTAGCCTGACAGTCACAACAAAAACCCATCACAACGCAGACGTTCAAAATGTGTGTGCACTTCGTATCGCAGAATTGTCTCTCTGTACAGACTTGGAAGCAAATGTACACACAAATGTGTTTGTACATCTGCTTTTCAATTTCACATTTCAGTTAGCTTCTATGACTTTGGAAATTTGGAAATCAGTGACGTGTCAAGCATATACTTTTTATTCTTTCTACTTGTAACGGCAGCCCTGCATACTGGTTATGTGCCTGTTGCATTCACTTGTCACCTGGCCAGAGCAGCGTGCTGCTGTTGATCATCACTGATAGGCAGAATGGATTCCTTGGCCTCTTTAACTAGCATCTGTAATGAGACATCATCAGTCTCGTTCTGTGGTCTCTCTGTTGGAGACTCAAACCGAGTCTCGTCTTTTTGTTTGTCCTCCTCTTTCTTTTTCCTGTGCAAAGAAACAATTAAAAAAAAAAAAAAAGGAGTCATTCACCTGGCTGGCGAATTCAATTCGAGGTACTGCTCTACCTGCCTGCTTTGCAGTTCTGGCTACTAACGTCTGGGGTGCTCTTACTAAGCCTAGATTTAGTGCCAGTGGCTACTTCCCAGTGTCTCAGCCCAAACCCAGTCCTGGTGGCTAAAGGCTATAGTTCCAGTTTGCTCGGCCTGGTGAGGGTCACTTGCCCCTGCTGGCCCCCAGCTAACTTGTATTTTGAGGTAATTTCACGTTTCATTTTGTTCCTCACAGCATGTAAAACATTTGTTCAACCTAATCCAGTAAGTAATCAGGATTGGTTCCTCCAATGTTCTACATGCATGGGCCATCTAACCTCATCTGTCTTGGACTATAGGATTGTTTTGCAGATTCAAAGTAGAAATCCCAAACCATAGGTTTTTTTTCCTCATTATATGTCTTGAAATACATAAAACATCTTTTCGACATGTTTTGGTTATAACCTTGGTTTTTAGCAGAGGGGGACTTCATCGACCACTGTACAATGGGGCAAGTGTGTTCTTCTCTATTACGCTATCCAGGCAATGTTATATGAGTATGAAATAAGCATTTTCTCCCTACACATGCTCAGAAACACTCACCTTGGTGTCCTTCGGTCTTTCTTGCTGCTGGTGTCTGATTCTGATAGGCTGCTTCGTCTCTCTTCTCGCACATCTACCGTCTCTCTGCGCCACAAAAAGACGAGAACAAAGAGATTTATGCCTGATCTCAGGACTACTATAAATTATATCCACTTGCTTTGGGATATTTTCCCTGTTTTTGTCATATGTGAATTTCATGTTGATACTCCAATAAAGTGCAACTTACTCTTTTTTTACTTAAGCATGGATGTACTTTATTTCAGAATAAGAAATTCAACAAGATAGGATATTCCACATAGCTTATATCTACAATGTCATTCATGAAATACAGTTAATTTCATACTTTCCCACGTTCCACACCCAACATGTACGCTCAGGAAGGGTGACTGGACCGAAGAGAGGTTTCGGTGCAATCTGTTGGTTTTCTTTAGCTAGGACATTGTTTTTTAATTGGCTTTGTACGTATGAATTGGACTAATTTTTAATCTAATTAATTATATTTGATTGGATTACGATTACAATGAACTAGACTCTAATTGACTTGAATTGGACTGTATCATTGAAGTGCCTTGAGATGACATTTGTTGTGATTTGGCGCTACATGAATAAACTGAATTGAATTGAGCTGGGTTTTTATCTGCATGCATAAGAGGATTTCCAATGTTCTTGTCTCTAAAATATATATATATATTTTAGTATCAATGACTATTTTAATGCAGTGAGTGTACAAAACACATAGCAGCACACAAAAACACTGTTAACCTTTAATAATAAATTCATATCTTACACATAGACAGAAATGATCTGAGGCAAAAAGATTCTGATGTAATTCAACAAGGCAGGGATGCAGAAAAAAAACAACTATAATTAAATGTGGTGTGAGGCATTTTGCTTTTCAAAGTTACACTTGAGTCATGTAACACCCCAGAAGAGACCACAGATTACATAACATGCTGCTTAAGAATGCCTGAGTTGTTGTATGTACATGCATCCTAAAGGAGGCAGAGTGGAAAAGGGTGAATGTGAGGCACCCCAAGGGGGTAGAGCTCTCTTTTGCAGTCAAAGCATTTGTGACTGCATGCATCTTTTATCAAATGAGGCAGTAGGCATGTGTGAGTGTTTAAGTGGATATGCATATGTGCTACATGCTGGCACCTTGCAGTGCATGCCTGTGTTTTTTTTATGAAGGGTTAGAAGTCCATGAGTGTGAACATATAGGGTTTGAGTGTGTTGAGATCTTAAAAAGGGGATTGTTTACCCAGTGAGGCCACGCAAATGGGGCACACTGAAGGGAGCTGGAGAAGGGGGAGAAAAAAAAGAAAGGAAGGAAACAAGTGGAAAATAGAGCACTGGATTGGAGCAGACAAGGGGAGGAAGACAGAACTCCTACAGACAGAATAAATAGAATTTTGGAAGGATTGTAAGATGTAAGAATCATATAATGCTTCATGACAAAACTAGATCATGATTCTCCTTAAAAATATTCTTTAAGTACAAGCTCTAAAGCACAGTGATACATGTAGTTTATCTCTCATTTATGTCTTTTTAGATAAATCTCCCTTTTAATCCATGAAATCATGCTGTGATATTGTTTACATACTCCGTAGTGGTGTTGACAACGATTATGGGTCGAAGCTGGTTGACTGGCTGTTTGGTCAGTTCCTCTAAGGTCAGAATCCTCTGACCTGAACAAGCCTGTAAGACAGAGACAGAGAGAGTATCAACTTAAAGAGTGGAAAGCATCAAACTTTATTATTTACAATCTTCTTTGTGAAAAACAGAGAGAAACACAAAACCAAGAGGTGAGAAAGAAATAAGTCTGGTGTTTCATAATCCTGATCTAAATCATTTTCTCCCCTGTATCAATGACTACTGAAGGTCATGATTTTTCAAAGGGATTTCATTTGAACTTACTCTGTAATGCACAACAGCCTGATGGTGTGAGACCATGTGGACCCATATACTACACCTGAATAAATAATGTTAGTTACTAAACCTAATCAGAAAATGGTGTTGCCTAATCCTAACCAAGTGACATCAAAAGTTAGTGACTGGATCAAACCAAAAGTTTAAAAAAAGCTATCCCACGGTCATATCGGTCTCAACTATCTTCTTTTTGTTTGTGTCCTGCCCTACATCCAACTCTCCTCAAACTACCTTTTGACAAGCGTGTATATTACTCGTACAGTAAGTTAACACTTCATAATAATGTCTGCTCTGTTTACTGTTAGTGTTCATATGTTGTCCTGGCTGGTGTGCCAAGCATGACACTGGAGGACAACAAAAAAGTGAATAGGGGGTACACCTTAACTGCCCAAAAAAATGTTGTGTAAGAAGCTGGAATGCACACTTAACTGGAGGTCCATTAGTCCTCACAATAAATTTCCAGATAAAAATTGGGTGGGAGTAAGTTAAACACTGGACATTTACCCAATGGATAGTTGCCCCTGTTGGACACTGAAAGCCAGTGCAGTGTAAACATTATTTTTTTTAAAGGGCATATCAGCCTCCTGTGGCCAAAATGAATCAGAAAAACTACAAAAAGATTTTTTTAACCCGTCTCTGGAAAAATGGAAAAAAAAAATAGCCTTTAAAACATTGGCTTTTGCATCCAGATAGAAGTCAAACCCCAGTGTCTTTGGTAAAAGACCAAAGTTCAACCGGCTCATTTTTTCATTATTTCTAAAGAATTCAACACTTTGTCATGAACACCAAGCTCCAGATCACACACTTTCTTTCCTCACTTGCCTGTCAGAGCTTCTGCATAAACTACAGGAGCTAACAAACCTTCAAAGCATCATAGAAGCTGCCTGTAATAATGTCAGTGGAGGACAAATGTCCTGTCAGGCTGTATTTAACAGACAAGTTGGAGTTCAGCAGGCTGGTCATGGCAAACTCGCTGAAATGGTTCCTTCGATTCTCTGACTGGCTGATTTTCTGAAGTATTTCCAAAGCTCTGGGACACATTTAAAAACAAGAAACATACAAGAACAAACAGATATTTAGACATTGATGATAGTAACGTACACTCACATGAACCAAAACTACTAATTTCCTCTCATGTTAAAGACTTATTATATTACCCAATACTGTCATCTGCTGTCGATGTCAGAGATTACACCACTGAGGCTGTTATGGCATAGTTTGCTGCACTGTGATTTTACTCAGCAATACTCCTCCATTACTAGATTTTATCACAAATCAATTAATCAATGATGTGATTGTTTTATGGACATTCTGTTTTTTACCCATATTTGCACAGCTCCACAGCAGAGGGTGCATCACTGGCACAAGCATTCACTGCAAAGCATGCGTTGTGCAGCACCTCCATGTCATTGGAATGCAGCAATGTGACCAGCGGTTCAAGGCCTCCGGCTCTTTGGAACTATGCAGGATATGAAGTGAATGTTAGGTTCTTTGGGACAGCTTAAATATGAGATATAGTTTCACAGTTTACTACCAACTATTGTATTTAATGATTGGATGGTTGTTTGTTTTACACATAATGCTATAATCTAAAAACAGTGACAGTAAAAAACTAGTACCGACAAAATGAACAAAAATATCGTTGATATTACACACCAAATTTTATAATATTGTTGTCACAAGCAAACATGAGATGAGACCATAAAGCATTGTGAACAGTCATTCAACAAGCACAAACCTTTTCCCTGGCTTCTTTATCGCAAGCTAGCACTGCCACAAATAATGTTGCGCTGACCAGGACCTGACTATGTTTGGACTTCAACGGCTCAACCAAAGCCTGTATGGCTCCATGCGACAAGATTCTAGATCGGATAGTCTCCTGTCCGGCCATGTTGCAAAGTGTGGCAGCAGAACTAGCCACCGTCCTTGGACAGCTTCCATCCAGCTGCTGGATTAGGATTTCATGGCCACCAGCCTCGTACACTGCACTGGAAGATACCATAGAAGTGGGTGGAAGATTCACGGTACACCTTAACAGCTGAAAACTAATATTATCTTATTATCTACACACAACCTACTCCTGTAACATGTATCTCTTACATCCAAGTTGTACAGAAAAGAAGGGGTAAAATAAAAAGACATTAAGAGAATGGATAGTGAAGGATAGATACGTGGGAGGTAAAAGTAAATGGTGGTTTCCTTTGAAGTCAGAGAGTGAGCGATGTGTCTGGAGAGTACCTACGAGGAAGACATGATGAAAGGAAGAAAGAAAGAACACAGAGAGGAAGGAACACCATATTATGTTGTCTTTGAACCGAATGAAGTTGGGTTGAAATTATACACAAATTACATATTTATTCAATTTTAAAGTGTCCCCATTTCCTTTCAAACAGGTTTGTAGCTTACTATTGGAATAAGAGTGCATGATCTCTGTACTGACTTATTACATGTGTATTATTGTGAGTTCAGCAGTGTTGAGGTGGAGGAGGTAGGAGGTCATGTGGATGGTTAGGTTTTCTGTTACTCACTGAGCATTGAGCTGGTTGCCATGTGTAAGGCTAGAAAGAGCCTGGGTTGCTGCCTCTCTCAGCACCAGGCTCTCACTGCTCAACAACTCCACCACTGCAGGAATAGCACCTGAAACACACCGAGGTCCAGCTCATTCACATTTCATTGCAGTGAGCGTGCCAATAACGTAGTGGTCCAGGAACTGTGAATGTACCCAGTTCTCTGAAGCTGTCCTTGCTGGGCAGGTGGAAGCTCAGGGCGGCCACAGCCTGGCAAGCAGATGCTTTCACGCTGACATCCATCACTGACAGGAGCTCTACTAAAACTTTTTCTGCATCCTGCTCATGGAGCAGTGCGCGGCTCTCAGCTGCACAGGAAGATGCATACAAATGACAGGACAAAGAAAACACACAGCTACCGTATCCATTTTTATAAATTCCTGATAATCTGTTTTTAGAAAGTTGAGAGAAAGTTTTTATCTTCAATTCCTTTTTTAAACTTACTGCTCTGAGCCATCCTGGAGAGGCATTTCACTGTGGTGCACTGAATTTGAGGCACGTTTGGGGTGAGGACAAACTCCATCAGCCTCATCAGTCCACCATTCTGGTGGATCAACCGGACAGTGTCACTGTCACTCATACAGTTAGCCAGTACCTGTAAGGCCTCAGCATGTAGGTCACTGAAATCCTGTAAGAAAAAAAATGATATAGCCAAAGACAGAAGACGGGGAAGACACAGACTTTCAATGTTATCGAGAGTACAGTATAAAAGAAGCATTAAAGATTTATTATCATTGTCTTCATACTCTTTCCTTCTATGATATAGATTAAGGATTAATATTAAGGATTAAGATCTTGTTCCCAGAAGCAACTCACGTACACCTACCATGTTATTAAGGATATCCATGAGCTTCTCAAACCCCTGCTCTTCCCTAAAGGTGTTCCGAGCATCTTTGTCAGTAGTGAGACTCTGCAGTGTCTTTAAAGACAAATGCTGAATGGCAGGGAATTCCGACTTTAGCAGCTCCAGAAGTGGAAGGATCCCACCCAGCTGATGTACTGCCTGGCAGCTTTGATTGTCCTACATACATCAAAACCAAGAAATAAGAAACATTTTTTTTTTCCAACAATCCAGAGACTTTACTTCACAAAACAGTGATGCATTCAGTTGCGCTGGAGATTTATGGATATAACTCACCTGAACTAGGTTAAAAATGGTCTCTAATGAGTTCTTTTTGACATCTGGATCTGGGCTGGATAGGAGCTGGATAAGAGGCGGAAGGCCATTGTTGTCAAAGATCTGGACTTTGCAGACATAATCCACCGACAGACAGGCAAGACACAGTGTCGCAAACTCATGGACAACTGTGTCCTCTACAGCAGAAGACAAAATTGAATATATCACAAAAATGGGATTTCAGCGTTAAAAGCACAAAACTGTACTGCCGCACATGGACAAATCTGTTCTTTCGTGGTTGCACAGAGGAAATGTTGTTGCTTCAGCAATAAGGTCACACCTGTTACTAAGTATGTTCATCTTGTGGTCAAAATGACTCACCTTCCAGTGAGAGTTTTTCTATAATCGATGAAATGACATTTAATTTTTTCAGAGCACTTTTTGCATCACCTGAAAAAGAAAATCAGAGACAAAGTCACAAACGGTAACAGACTGTCCATCAGCTCACTCTGTTGCACCAATGAAAGAGTGAATTCTGAAGCTAAACACAGAATCAACATCCCGGCAGACAGAATGATCTTTGCATTCAACTCTCCCGCAAACCGCACCAGCAAGACAGATGCAAAGGTTGCATTGTAACCCACCAAAAGTCCAGAGTAGCTAAGTCAATAACGGTGGTATAAGTTGCATTACACACCATTAGTGGCCATAATGCCCAGGGCCATGAAGGCGTTGCGTCTGACCAGTCTGTTGCTGTGAACGATGAGCCCGCAGAGTGGCTCCAATGCCCCAAGTGCCAGCAGAGAAACTTTGTTCTCCTCCCCTAACAACAGGGGGAGACATTAAACAGGACAATTCAGCATGGTCACATATAGACTTATTAGCGAGAAGGTCAAGGCAAACCCTGACATTTTACTACAAAATGACATCCAAATTAAAGAATTTAGCAACAATGGGGCTTAAATAAAATATTAGATTTGATCGGAAAGTTTCAAATTCTATCCAATTTTGTACAAGGGAGCTCGGCTATAGCTCTCCAAAACCTGGCATATAGCCTACTGGGGATCGTGTGTGTGGTTTATTTCACCTTTCTCTGCAAATGCGTGGATTGCTTCACATGCTTTCACAAGTATGTCCTCCTCCGGAGAGTTCAACAGCAACACAGCCGTTGCAGGAGTTTTACTTTCAACAGGTAGCGGTTCGAACTGAGAGTCATTGCAGAAAGGGAGTTATTACAATAAAGGCTTTCTGTGATGCGCGTCAAAACATCGCGCGCGTTCAAACAATCTGTTTAAATGGAGATAAATCTTCTTGAAAATTTCAGATAACCTATACACTCATGCTTCGGGTTCATTAAGAGGGTCAAGACTAAATTGTTTTCGTTTCATTTATTTCTTACCGTTTCCTTGCGTGGAGTTTCGCTGTCTTTCCTCGACTTCCTTCCCATTCTGTCGCCGAAATGCAGAAACTTTTATGTGCCTTAACAGACTTTATTGATCATACACAGCTGTTAAGGAGCTGTTTAATCCACTCAGCTTGATTAATCAGGTTTATACAGCAGGCTAAACACTTAGCTTAGCTGACAACTAGCACTGTTCAGAAGTTACGCTAAAAATAAACATTGAAATAACATATCATTATCTCAAATGTTCACAATGACTTACCTTTTTTTCTCTTTTTTTGTCCAAACTAAGAGACCAATTGTATATTTTGTTCACCAACCGGCCACAAGAAGTAGACTGTAAATTCAGTGTTTTGGAAAAGAACGTTGACATCACGTTGCTAGGCAACGTAGCACTAGTTGGACTGCATAATGGTTAAACATTTTTTTTAAACTGCTAGTTTGCATCGCAGTATATTTTACAGTCAACAGTGCCGCCCAGCATATTTAAGCAAAACTGACGACATATAAATGCGGCTGAAGCAAAATGTATTCAGTCACTTATATTCGATACAAACACACCGCAGTGAAATGTAAAAACGGGCCTACAGGCAAATGTTCAGTAACAGGGAAATATCAAATGTAGAGAGGGACACCAAAACAAAACAATAATGATAAGAAGAAGAAGAAAGAATATTTAAAAAATAATACCAATGATAATGAAATGTTACCGAAAATAAACACACACACACATATGTGTGTGTTTATTTCATTTATATATGGGAATTGGTGTCTGTTGAAAAATGGGGGACTGTTGTACGAATGCAATAGGGTTACTACTGAGGTATAAATGTGCTGCTTTGAAGAGCGACTCATAAAACAAACGAGGTCCATACAGCATCAGCACATTGAGACCTCCTGCTTTCAGAGAGGTACTGACACAGCAATGTGCCAGTGGAAACAGCCTAGTATGCACCAGAAAACCAAATGACCTCTAAACATTGGCTCTGATGTGCGACATTATCACAGGAATCCCGGAATAGTCTCAGCTAAAGCAAGCAAAGAGAATAAGCACAATCACATCTACCTATCTATGTATCTATCTATCTATAGAGACATATTTGTATATGAGAGATATATGAGATATATATGTCTATAAGATATGTCTATAAATAGATAGATAGATAGATAGATAGATAGATAGATAGATAGATAGATAGATAGATAGATAGATAGATAGATAGATAGATAGATAGATAGATAGATAGATAGATAGATAGATAGATCCTCACGTGTACTATTCAAAAAGAGAGGTAGCAGAGGCCCGATGGAGGGAGGGAGTTGCAGCGAATCAGCGCCGCAGACACGGTAGAGCTCAGGCTGTCACCTCCCATCTGTCGAGCTGTCAGTTGACAGCGGCACACATGAACATCAATGCTGCGGAGTTTGAGTTGACCACCCGTTGACATTACGTCGTATAATATTTTCTTTTCAAACAAGGAAGGAACATGACAGGATGTACCCTTGTCATCTCTACGGACTAACCAGAAACGCGTAAGAGGAGGGCTGAGCTGCTTGCTAGTTGGGAGCAGTTGGCTAATACCAGCAGTTAGCTTGCAAGCTAACCGTAGCGAGCTGGTTAGCGGAGTCCGGTTCTGCTTTGTGCCCGTCATTTGGCGAACGAAGGTCGGAGGGACTAATATTAGCTGGCGGTCTAGAGCGGTTAGTTTGCCATTCAGGACCGTTCATTTGTCATTTTAATGTTTTCTTTTAAGTCTACATCGTAATTTGTTTCTCATTTACCACAGGGATACAAGCTTTGTCTATTGTCAGCGTGTCTTCATTTAACGAAATTTATCATTGGTATTTGCTAGCTTGCAAGCTAATCGGCTATGCTAACGCCAGCTCAGTGAGAGCTCACGTCGTAGGGGTGCGGAGAGCTCCAGGCGACTCAAGGAAGAAACAGTGGTGATGTGGGCTGGGGGAAGCGGAGAACGGTGAAGGACAACAGCACTGCTAGCTTTAACCCGGCGCATTTTCCCACATAAGTACTTTTCAAGCTAGGACCGTAGCTTCAGCCAAACCGTGTGGGACGTTAAAAGAAGAACTGGACCACTTGGGATTCGGGAGCTGGCTAAATGAATAGCATTGGTATTATTGAATCGTGAGTTGTTGGCCACTGTGCCAGCCTGAAAGAGAAGACACTGTCACGACCATCGCACGAACTGCAATAACCAGCCAGTTTGCTTAGATATGGCTTCAGCGAGCAGCATTGCCGCATCAATTGCGAGCAAAACGAAGACCAAGAAAAAACACTTCGTTGCTCAGAAAGTGAAGCTCTTCCGTGCCAGCGACCCTCTGCTCAGCGTGATTATGTGGGGAGTCAACCACTCGGTGAGTCAGACCGTCTAATGTCCTTATGATGATCCACACTTATCCCCCTCTGCCTTTTAATGCTCCACATTAGGCCCTGCT